>NC_056737.1:924913967-925088967 GCF_019279795.1 Protopterus annectens | reverse complement strand
GCAAGGCACTGCATCATGGCATAAGCTAGAGTCCATTTCCACAATCATCAGGTATGTAAATATAGCATTACATTAAGGGGAAATCCAAAACTGTACATCCCTTCACAACAGTACCACAATGAAAGAGGCATGTATGTAAAATGAGACAAAGGTAAAGCATGTATACAGGTACGACTGACAACAAAAGTATGAATATACAGTGACCATGATGTAAGAAAATAATTTTGTCAACTACAGAAAGCAGTGCAGTTTTCTGGTATGTTAACAGAAAACAAAATTAGCTCTTATTGTTATCAGTTCCAATTTGAATTGTACATAATGCCTTTTCTCAAAGCACTACATGGTGGTGGGTAGAGAATAAGGCTTGAACCCTGTAACTTGGGTCCAAGTGGCAAGAGCCTGAATTCCCTACCCACCACCATTTGTAAAAATGTTGCAGGTTTTTCCCTCATACTTTTTCTGTTCCTCATAAAATCTGTGGTTTCTGTATTTGTGTCCTTGCAAAGCCAGTGGTAGCATTGTTGCCTGACAGCTACATGTTCTCTGGTTTGATTCTTGGCTGTCTGGAGTGTTTTTCTCTGGGCCTCTGCTAAAAATTAGCTTTTTTTCCCCAAGTCAGACTTTCCTGGTTAACAAATCTTAAAAAAAAATGACACTCATTTGAATATCAGACTTCATATTCTTTAGAAAGTGCATGGTAACAAAAGCTTTTATTCTAGCAATTTTCTAAGTGTACAAGATGGATATTTGAAATGTATCCCTGTCTTTGGGACTGTATTCCCCCCATTATTGGCTTCATCCAGGTTTTGTGCTAAGGTTGAGAGCTATGGTAAGAACTGAATTCACTGAATATGTTTGGGGGCTATAGTCCCCCATTACTGGCTTTTTCCGGGTGTTTTTTGCTAAGAGGTTGAGAGCTATGGTGAGAACTGAATTCACTGAATGTTTGGGGGCTGTATTCACCCAGTTTTGGCTTTGTTCAGGTATTTTGTGCTAAGAGGTTGACAGCTGTGCTATGGTGAGAACTGAATTCACTAAATGGTAGCCATTTAAGTTTCAGTCGTCCTCTTTCACAAAACAGCTGATTTGGCATAGTGGTATGTTTCTCTGACTGTTTTGCACAGGGTCCCCTGGGTTCAAGACGTGGCAGTGAAATGTATGGTGGTAACGCAGCATTTTATTCTAGCAACTTTCCAACATTATACAAGCAATGTTTAAAATGTGTCCCTGGTTTTTGGCCTTTTGTCCCCCCCCCCAATAAATTTTGGCTTTTTCCAGATTTCTTGTGCTGCAAAGTTCAGAGATACAGCTGAGTGTCGAGTAGATTTTATAAGGAGCTGAGAGCTGCAGGGGAGCAAAAGTTTAGTGCTGCTTATGTTTAGTCTGCTTGTATTGTTAATAGCACAACAGATAGTGTACTTGCTTTTGATGCTGAAAGCTGTGGGTTCTACTCCCACAGTAGGTAGATGCATTGCTGATACTGTACTGTGTTGTAAAGGGGGTGGATGCTGCAGTCCATTTTGGCAAAGATACCTAGTAACTATGAACCTGTTATCGGTTTGCTATCCATTCCCTATTGCGGTATTACTAGTTTATCATTTTTTATTGCATGCAACAAAGGGAATTTATTCTTCAAGGGCAACAGGCACTTTATTTGTAGATGAAACAATGACATATAAAGTTGTTTGCTAGCAGCAACCTCTTTATTAGTTACAAATTTCTTTAATGTGGATTTTACTACTTCAGAGATTGTGCATATTTTTTACTGATACTGGTGGACTATAGAAGGTTGAGTAGACTTTTTATGATGGAAATGTTCTGATTTGGGCAGTTTTGTCATTGGTGTATGCATTTTGTTTCATTGTTTACTGGAAAAATGTTCAAAACAATAAATTTAAAATGCCCTCTAACAACTGTACTGTATTGTACAAGGAATATAATGTAATACAGTCAGGAAGGTGTATCAAAGAGCATGTGTATGTTATGTTCAAGGGACCTATGATTTTGAAGACAGCCCAGAGTTAATATTTATCTGCCACTAGCAAAATGTATTTTCTTTGAATGTGGGTTTCAATGCTGTTTCAATGCATGTGAATTTCAAGGGCAGAGAAGTTTTAATGTTAAGTCTATTTTCATTGTGAGACTGCATTGCTTTGTTTAACAGATATGTATTAGAGTTTGTGCTGTAAATTGCAAAATAAAACTTTCAAATGAAATCTAAATCATCGCAGAAGTAAAGCAGTATGCACATTACAGTGTTTATGGTAAATGGCGCAAAATAACCAAGGAATGGGACATTGGAATGGCTGCAGGGGGGAGGCTCCATTCGACCATGATTTTGTGAGGGGGGTAGCAAACTCGGACAGCCCCGGTTGAACTATACCTCTCAGTTGTCCATATCTTTGCAGAATGAATAGATATTTGCTTCTTATTTTTGGTTTGTTCCTCATACAATGAAGTCACTAAATGACAGACATTTGAGTTTCAGACGTCATAACCTTCAGAAAAATGCATGCTAATGCAAGACCTGTTATTCTATCAACTGTCTTAAGTTTATACAAGAGCAATTTTTAGTAGTGTTTGTATGTTCCCCCAATATATTTAGCCTTGTCCAGATTTCCTGCATTAAGAGGTTGAGAGGTATGTGCAAATCGCTTTTTAGAATTAGGAATATCAAAACCTCTCCATTGTCCCCAATTTTAGCTCAAAATGTTGCTCTCCCCTAATAATCCTTCCTCAAAATGGCAATTTTGGAAGAAAATGTGATTGAAGTCTCCTAGAATAATGGTGTTGGCTTAATGCATAGGGACACCATATTAGTTAGGAGATATGGACTGATGGGGTACATAGAGGGGACCTATAGTTAGGTATGACACAGTAAGGAGTTTTGTTAATGCTAAGTTGGATGCAGAGGAATTCCACGTCATTATCTCACCTAGCAAGTCTGGAGATGAAATGTTCTTTAAGAATATGTAGACACCATCACCTTTCATCTCGGGTGATAGGCCTGAACTTGTGGCAGGTATTGAAATCCTGCATTAAAGGAGTGCTGTCATCGGTCTTGAACTAGGTCTCTGTGATGATGCATATATAGATGTTTTCCAGGGGAAGCAGTGCTTGTAAGGAGTGGACTTTTTAGCTTAGGCTCTGAAAAGGAAATTGGTTATTTTTTAATTCATGTAGCTATAAAATTCAGTATAAAAACTGTAAAAGTTTCTGAATGCAAACACACTATTAAAGCAGCATCATGGTAGGGAGTACTTCAGTACAGAGAGATTCAACTATATACATAGCCATGAGTTCCCTTATACCTTTCTGTCAAAAACAAACGCACACCATGGTCACACAGAGTTTACAGTAGTTGTAACTTCAATTTATGTATTGCTTGCGCTAAGAAGTTGACGGGTGTGTGTGTGACAGAGTCAGAGAGAAATGCCCTAGTTAGCTCTAACAGGTGGAATTTATGTGCAACTGTTTTGTTTAGCAAATGGTATCATTATTGTGGTATAGAATTTTAAAGCAGTGTTAGCACAGCAGGTAGCATACTTGCATCTTGATGCAAAGGGCTGTAGGTTCTATTCATACAGCATGTACATTTGTATTTTAAGGGGGTATGGTACTGTAGTTCTTAGCATGTCCTCCTTTGGATGAGACACCTAATAACTATGAGCCTGTTTTTCAGCCTGCCACCCATTCCGTATTGCAATATACCAACTTACCATTTATTTTAATGTAGCACATGCAATTTATTCTTCAAGGGCAACAGGCACTGAATTTGCAAATGAAACACTGAAATATAAAGTTTTTTTCTAGCAACAGCCTCTTCATTGGTTTCAGATCTCTTTAATGTGGAATTATTCAGATGACTTTTACTTCTGCAGAGATTCTGCATACTGATTGATATTGGTGGATTGTATGACAGAAGTTTGAGTGTTCCTTTATGGTTGAAATTTTCTGAATTGGGCAGGTTGTCATTATTGGTTCATATGATTTGTTTCATTGCTTAAAGGAAAGATGTTCAGAACTATAAATTTAAAACACACTCTAACAGGTGGTGCTGTATTATACAAGGGATATAATTCAATTATTATGTAGTATAATTAATAGCCAGGAAGGTGAATCAAAGAACTCTTGCATGTTTCTAAAAATGTGTGCAAAGAGCCTATGATTTGTAAACGGGCCAAAGGTAAACTTACCCTGCCACTGGCCAGATGCATGTTCGTTGAATGTGGGTTTCGATGCTGTTTCAGTGAATGTGGGTTTCAAAGGTAGAGAAGTTTTAATGCTAAGTCTGTTTTCATTGTAAGACTATTGCTTTGTTTAGGTTTAGTAAATGTCTGTCAGTGTTTGTGCTATAAAATTTGAAATAAAAGTTGTAAATGAAATCCAGATATCTGTAATAATTGTAGAAGTAAAGCATAAAACAGTATGCACGCTGAGAGATTTGAACAGTGTCTATGACAAATGTGGAGAAATAACCAAGTAATGGGACACTGGAATGGCTGCATGGGCGGGGCCTGCGAGTGGGCGGGGCATCATAGGGGTGGGGCTGTGTGGGTGGGGCTTGGGTTTGCACCCCCCCCCTGCAAAAAATCATGCGGGCTCCCTTGCTGGTATGCGCTGAGTTTTACAAATGTTGTTCCTACTGATGTACTACACATTCTCTGAAAGAAACTTGCAAAAGTGTCAACAAATTATTGAGATAAAAAAGACTTTTCACAAGCAGCAGTTTTGCAAGTTTCAGTTCCTGCCCAGGTTACTCCTCCCATCTCCCCTCCTTCAGTGGGCTACAGTCTCACATTTCCAGCTTTACTAGATTCAACTATTTAGTCAGCTTTGCATAACAATAGACATAAAAAAAAAATCACAGCCAGGTGTGCCACTAAATCTGTTCCCTTGTATGTCTCTATGCCTCTTCACTTCTGAATAGCATTTCCCAGGAATAAAAAAAAAAAAAAAAAGCAAACGCATCAGTCCAGAGTTTAGGCCAGTCTATCAATTTAAAATGTGCACAGTAAAATATTCAACTAGAATGCATTTTGGCTGCTGACATGGTTATCTTTACATAGTTATTCTCTTATAGTATAACCTGAACTTATGGTATTTAATGATAAATTTTACAACAGTTCTCAGTTTCTTAACAATGACCTCTCAAGCCTCTGATGTGACCTAGTACTTTTTCTTACTATTGCTTTATCTAGTTTGTCTTAGTTGTATACCTGTAGCATGTCTCTCATCCTCTCAGCAACAGACTCCTGGAGAAAACTTCCAAAGCAGATACTTGTATTGAAAGAGTAGCAGTTGCTCTAGCAGTGAAACTACACTCCAAAACAATGCACTCAAACATAGTACTGACAAACACAGGGGAATGTATATGCCTGAATCAAGGAGTGATGAAATTGCTAGGGACTTCACTGAGCACAATTTTACTCTTAATCTCTCCATTTCATAATCCATAACATTCACACCACACTTACAAAGGCACACCTCCACCTTCCACAAACACAGCTACCCACACCCACACAACATACCAGTCAAATGTAAGGCTTTTCCCACCTCTCTGCAAAACACTGCTGTAATGGCTTTGGCAAACAAATGAAAATGACTGATGGGTGTTTGTTCAAGACTCCCATCCATATCTCTCAACAGTACAGATTTTGCAGAAAGTCCAGATTTTTTGTCTGTTTTTCATAAAATTGCAGTTTTCTCTCAAATCACTGGCAAATCATTGAACACTGAAGTCAGAAAGTTGACTGGCATTTGATTTTCAGACTTCATATCCTTAAGACAATGCACTCTAATGCAAAACCTGTTTATCAACTTTCTAAGTTTGTAAGTGCAATATTTATAAATTGTCCCATTTTTGGGGCTTTGTCCCCTATTATTTATGGCCTTGTCCAGATTTCTTGTTCTATAATGTTGAGAGTTATGCTGCCATCCCTTCCTACTGGAGCCAGTCCACTGCACTTGCACAAGTGTCCCCCTCAGCAGGGCAGCAAGCAGGTATCAGTGCAGATTTGCTTTATAGTTCTTTTACACCACACACACACACACACACACACACACACACACACACACACACACACACACACACACACAGTAAATCTTGCCCATGTTATTTCTCCTTTTCCTTGGTTTCGTTTCTCTTACTTGTAATGTTGCTTTTACTCATTTTTTTCTCCTGCCTCCCATATCTACCCTAATTATTACTTCTAACAAATACTTTTTCTCACTCTTTCTTCTCTTCCCCTCCTCCTCTTTATCCACTATTTGAACTTTTCCACTCTGATATTTGCTTTATGGGTAAATAATGAACTGTCACCCTTATGTCAGCACATTTCAATGCTACATAATATTGTATTTAGTCTAATAATAGGTTCATAGGTAGGTACTAGGCTATCGGCCTAAGGGCCTAAGTAAGCCTAGCCAACAAGTTTCCCTGGCTTATGCCACCCAAGAAAGTTATTTTCCTGTGCCACTGTCAAGCAGAGCCACAGAAGTGATTCCCAGGGTATATTTTCCTATCTCCCATCCACTCAAAGATTTTTCTTGAAAAGTGCTAATGAGGAACTTTGCTTGACATAGATGGGTAGCTTGTTCCAGAGTATGGGAAGTCTCTGGGACAGGAATCTATCTCTCTAGCATGTCCTGTTTATTGTGGTGACAAGGTTTAGGTCCCTAGAGCGTGTAGCTCAGAGGGATTGGGATTTCTTTAGGTGTAGCATGTCCAACAGCTCTGGGTTTGACACAGCTTTATATGTTAGGCAGAAATCACCTTGGAGTAGGTGATATGCTACGGAGTAAAGCTGGAGTTTTTTTTTTTTTTAGATGGTCAGTGTAGGGCATCTGTTTGAGGCCAGTAATCCTCTTTGCGAGGTACTTCTGTAGCCTTTCCAGCTGCTGCAAATGTCTTGTGAGGTACATTCCAAAAGGGGCGTTGTATTCTATAATGGGTCTAATGAGTGTCAAGTAAAGGGGTCTAATGAGTGATGAGTAGAGGGGAACAATGACCTCTTTTTTCCTGGATGAGAACCCTTTTGTGATGAGGTGTGCCACGTAGAAGGACTTCCTGACTACTGTGGTGATGTGATTATCAAAGGAGAGACTACTGTCCACCTCGGTCCCAAGGTCTCATCACACATTTGGTGTTAAGTAGACTACCACCTATGTGGTAGCTCACGGGTTCAGAGTTTTTACCAAAGGGGATGACAATGCACTTGGCATCGAGCTTGAGGCCATGGCTCTAACACCAGGCATCTGTCTCAGTGAGGCCCTTCTGTAGGATGTCCACATCATTTGGGGACTCGACTATGGCTCCTAGTTTTCAGTCATCTGCGAACTTCGTTAGCCAGAGGCCTTCTGTGTTAGCCTGTACTTCAGAGAAGTAGATACCAAACAGGAGAGGTCCCAGGACTGAACCGTGTGATACTCCACTTGTCACTGGTTTAATGTCAGATTTGGAGTCTGCAACTTTTACAGTGTGGGTTCTGTCAGTGAGCCAGTTGGCAACCCATCTTGGGACGTAGGGTTTTATACCTAGATCTTGCGATGGGCAGGGTCTGGTGTGGATTGGAGTTTGCTGCAGTCTCATCGGGGGAAGATCTCGCGACGGGTGGGGATTTGCATGGGTTCCGTAGCTTACTCGGGATTTATGGTGGTTTGCTACAGGGATTTGGAAGATCTACTGCAGGTAAGTGTGTGGACAGGGATTTGGATGTATGATGGTTTGCTACAAGAGGTGTGTGTGTGGTTTGCTACAAGAGGTGTGTGTGTGTGTGTGTGTGTGTGTGTGTGTGTGTGTGTGTGTGTGTGTGTGTGTGTGTGTGTGTGTGTGTGTGTGTGTGTGTGTGTGTGTGTGTGTCTGTGTGTCTGTGTGTCTGTGTGTGTCTGTGTGCATGTGTCTGTGTGTGTGTAAGAAAATGCCCCAGGTGCAATATACTGGTGGTTAGACTCATGGTGGTGTGATAGGGAATACCTCAGGCTTGAACCCTGTACCTTGTATGCAGCTGTTAAAGACCTGAATTCCCTACCCACCACCATTTGTAAAAAAATTGCAGATTTTTGCCTCATATTTGATCTGATCTGTTCCTCATAATATCTGTGGTTTGTAAATGTTGCAATGCTTGATATTTGATGGTGCAGTGGTAGCATTGTTGCCTCACAGCTGCAGGTTATCAGGTTTGATTCTTGGCTGGGGTGCCATCTTTGTGGGGTCTGTATCTTCTCCCTGTGTTTGTGTGGGTTTGCTTTTGTGTCCTCCCATGTTACAAAGACATGTCTGCATTATTTCTTCCTGGGCCTCTGCTGAAAATTGTTTTTTTGTTCCAAGTCAGACTGTCCTGATTAACAAATGTTAAATAAAGTTGACAGGCATTTCAGACTTCAGGTTTCTGAATGTTTAATTCCTTACATATTTGATGGTGCAGTGGCAGTATCGTTGCCTCACAGCTATAGGTTTTCTGGTTTGATTCTTGGCTGGGGTGCTTTCTGTGTGGAGTATGCATCTTATCCCTGTGTTTGTGTGGATTTGCTCTGGTGTCCTGACATTTTACAAAGACATGTGTCTACAGTATTTCTCCCTGGGCCTCTGCTGAAAATTGTTTTTGTTCCGTCAGAAGTAAAATTGACAGGCATTTGAATTTCAGACTTCATATTCTTCAGAAAATACATAGTAAAACAACTTTTGATTCTAGCAATAAATATATAGTAACACAACCTTTTATTATAGCAATTTTCTAAGTTTATAAGATGACTATTTGAAATTTGTCCTTATTTTTGGGACTGTATTATCCTGTTATTGGCTTTGTCCAGGTTTTTTGTGCTAAGGTTCACAGCTATGGCAAGAACTGAATTCACTGAATATGTTTGAGGGCTGTATTCCCTCATTACTGGGTTTGTCCAGGTGTTTTGTGCTAAGAGGTTGAAAGCTATGGTTAGAACTGAATTCATTAAATGATGGCCATTTAAGTTTCAGTCTTCCTCTCTTTCACAAAGCAGCTGATTTGGCGTAGTGGTATGTTGCTCTAACTGTTTTGCACAGGGACCTTGGCAGTAAAATGTATGGTGGTAACACAGCATTTTATTCTAGCAGCTTTCCAAGATTATACAAGCAATGTTTAATGTGTCCCTGATTTTTGCCCTTTTGACCCACCCCAATAAATTTGGCTTTTTTCAGATTTCTTGTGCTGGGAAGTGGAGATGCAGTTGAGTATTGAGTAGATTTTACAAGGAGCTGAGAGCTGCAGGGGAAGAGAAGTTTAGTGCTGATTATGCTAAGTCAGCTTGCATTGCTAATAGCACAACAGGTTGTGTACTTGCTTTTGATGCAGAAGTTTGTTGGTTCTACTCCCATAAGGGGTGAATGCTGCCGTACTGAAAGTTAAGATACTAACTATGAGCCTGTTATCAGTTTGCCATCCATTTCCTATTGCAATATTACTAGCTTATTTTTAATGTAATTTAGGCAATTTATTCCTCAGGGGCATCAGACACTTTATTTTTCGATGAAACCATGAAATATAAAGGTGATTGCTAGCAGCAACCTCTTCATTACAGATTTATTTAACGTGGAATTATTTAGATCACTTTTTTACTACTTCAGAGATTGTGCACATTTACTGATAATAGTGGACTGTAGAAGTTTGAGTAGACTTTTATGATGGAAATGTTCTGAATTGGGCAGTTTTGTCATTGGTGCATGCGTTTTGTTTCATTGTTTACTGGAAAAATGTTCAAAGCAATAGGAAGGTGTATCAAAGAGCACATGTATGTTTCATATGCAAGGGGCCTATGATTTGAAAACAGCCCAGAATTAATCTTTATCTGCCACAGGTAAAATGTATTTTCTTTGAATGTGGGTTTCAATGTTGTTTCAATGAATGTGAGTTTCAATGGCAGAGGAGTTTTAATTCCAAGTTTGTTTAGCAGATGTCTTAGTGTTTGTGCTGTAAAATGCAAAATAAAACTTTCAAATGAAGTTCAAATCATCATAGAAGTAAATCAGTATGCACATTAGTGTTTATGGTAAATGGAGTGAAATAGCCAAGCCAAGCCAAGGATCATTGGAATGGCTGCAGGGGGAGGCTCCATTTGACCATGGTTTTGTGAGGGGGAAGGGCGGCAAACTTAAGCAGCCCCAGCTGAACCATACCTCCCAACTGTCCAGATTTTCAAAGAATGAATAGATTTTTTGCTTCTTATTTTTGGTTTGTTCCTCATAAAATTTGTGGTTTTCTGGCAAATCATGTAGGAACTAAGTCACTAAATAATGACACACTGAGTTTCAGACTTTATAACCTTTAGAAAAATGCATGCTAAAGTAAGACCTGTTCTATCAACTGTCTCAGTTTATACAAGAGCAATTTTTAGTACTGTTTATATGTTCCCCCAATATATTTGGCCTTGTCCAGATTTATTGCATTAACAGGTTGAGAGGCACATGCAAATAAACTGCTTTATGGAATTAGGCATAGCCAAACCTCTCAACTGTCCCTGATTTTGGCTCAAAATGTTGCTCTTCCCCTAATGATCCCTCTGCAAAATAGCAATATTGGAAGAAAACATGGAGGGTTTATAGTTAAGAAATAAATGTAATAATCAGTTAGATTACTTTTATTTCAGAAATGCATGTAGATTCTTTTATTTTGTCAGCTGCTCAAGTTAGCAGTACTAATATTAAAGTATCCCTTCTTTGACAGGTTCCCAGCTGTATTGTGTTGCTATTTTATATTTTTACATCACATTTTTGGTCCATTTTTCATGAAATTGTGTTTTTTTGACAAATTAGTGACAAATCATTAAAGACTGAAGTTAGAAAATAATGACAGACATTTGAGTTTCAGATTTCATACCATTCAGAAAATTCATACTAATGCAAGACCTCTATTATCTTTCTAAGTTTATAAGAGCAATATTTAAAAAAATGTCCTTATTTTTGGGCCTTTGTTCCATTTCTTTGTATGGCTTTGTCCAGATTTCTTGCTCTGAGGTTGAGAGGTATGACAAATGTGTCAGGGCCATCACAAGTCAGCCAGAGACATTTCAAACTGTGACATACTTGTTGCACCCCACTCCCCCATGTAGTGACTCTGGATGTGTCGAAGCAAGGCAAGGAGTAGTTATGCAGTGTAAATGTGCAGAGTATCCCTCCCCATCCAAGGTAGACACAAGTACTAGAGTGGCTTTTCATCTGTCCTTGATTTTTACAGAATGGTCTGGTTTCTGTCATATTTTTTGTACTGTTGATTTATGCTTATTACTCAAAGTGCCTGTTGCTCTGTGTTTAAGTAGCAATACTTTAATGACCATTAGGTAAGCTTGGCTGAGATTGCAAGATGCAAGTAAGCTTTAATAAGCATACTGTTAAAGAACTGCCAACATTGAAAGCCTTTCTGTTGCCATGTAGAAAATACTTAACTAGATAATGTATAAGCCTTGGGTATTGAAATGCATATGCCAGTATTTGTAATAAAGGACAGGATTACATTATTTTAAGAGTCTCATTACACTTGGAGACTTCCAGTCATCTCTGCAGGCTTTACCTGTAAACAGAATGCCAATCGTGTGGTCCATAACCTGTACAGTAATCCTTTTAGTGTGGTCCATAACCTGTACAGTAATCCTTTTAAGCAATGTATCTTGAGCTTATTTCTTGTTTGCTTTTCATTTTTTACTTTGATCATGTTTTCCCCATGAAACAAGTAGATGTCAGGCAGCAGGTCTTTTTTTGGATAAGGAACATTTTTACAAGTGGGGGCATCAGATATTTCTACTTTCAGCATGTCACTTGGTACTTTAATAAAGCTGAATATAAATTATAATTAGAACTGCAGTGCAAGAAGTGGTTTGAGTTGAGTGCTGCTTGTTTTTCTTATACTTGATGTTGACTGGCATTCCATTAATGTACTTAAAAAAAAGTAATTTATTTTTTCATGCCTCACAGGCTTTTTTGTTTCCATCTAGATATTAAGCTGTCATGCAGCCAATGCATTGAACTATTTTTATTCTTCTACACTTCATTTTGTCTTGATTGGACTCTCATAATGACGGTTTGGCACCCAGGGCAGTATATTTAGTTTTTGTGGTTTTGAGCATAGCTCCTCCCCTTTCTAGTTGGCCACACCCCTTCCCATTGACTCCACCCATTCAGCTGCCTCCTGCAGCCCCCCTTTGATTTGAAGTCACCAGCTGCCACTGAAACTAGGAGCCATAATCAAAACTCCTAATGATGTGGACATCCTGCAAAAGGGCCTCACTGAGACAGATGCCTGGTAAACCATGGCCTCAAGCTCAATGCCAAAAAGTGCATTGTCACCCCCTTTGGTAAAAACCTCTGTACCCATGAACTACAACATAGGCGGTAGTATACTTAACACCAAAAGTGTGATGAGACCTTGGGACACAGGTGGACAGTATTCTCTCCTTAGATAATCACATCGCCACAGTAGTCAGGAAATCCTTCTACGTGGCACACCTCATCACAAAAGGTTTCTCATCCAGAAAAAAAAGGTCATTGTTCCCCTCTACTCATCACTCATTAGACCCATTATAGAGTACAACGTCCCTTTTGGTATGTACCTCACAAGACATCTACAACAACTGGAAAGGCCACAGAAATACCTCACAAAGAGGATTATCAGCCTCAAACAGATGCCCTACACAGACCGTCTAAAAAAAACTCCAGCTATACTCCGTCGCATATCACCTACTCATAGGTGATCTCTGCCTAACATACAAAGCTATGTCAAACCCAGAGCTTTTGGACATGCTCCACTTAAAGAATCCTAATCCCTCCGAGCTACACGCTCTAGGGACCTAAACCTTGTCACCACAATAAACAGGGCATGCCGGAGGAATAGATTCCTGTCCCAGAGACTTCACATACTCTGGAATAAACTACCTATCTATATCAAACAGAGCTCTTCATTAGCACTCTTCAAGAAAAATCTTGATGATTTGATGGGAAATAGGAAATTCACCCCGGGGATCACCTCTGTGGCTCTGCTCAACAGTGGCGCAGGAAAATAATTTTCTTGGGTGGTAAAAGCCAGGGTACCTTTTTGGCTAGGCTTGTATAGGCCCCAGGGCCGATATCCTAGTACCTACCTATGAACCTATATGTTCCATGGCCTTGCAGACCAAGCTCATCAGGCTAATAGGACGATAGTTCCCGGGATCAGTGGTGGCTCCCCCTTTGTGGAGTGGGATAACTGTTGCTGTGCGCCATTCAGTGGGCACAAAGCCTGATGTGAGGCTATGATTGAGCATGGTGCTTAGGTGGGGAGCCAGTTCGTTCTGAAGTTCATGTAAAACACAGCCTGGGTTGTTGTCCAGTCCCATGGATGCTGTGTTTTTGGTTTTAGAGAGTGCAGCTTTTACCTGTGTAATTGTGATTACAGGGACTCTGCATTCTTCCTGTATAGATATGAGCCCTTTAGGGTGTGAGAGGGTGGTAAAGTTATCACTGAACCTATCTGCCAGAATGTTGGCAATATCAGTTGGTTCTGTAATTTTCATGCAGTTGTGCTGTAACTCAGAGCAGATCTGGGTGTTGCCATTGAGATTCTTGACATAGGTATAGAATGCTTTGTGGTTGTCCTTAGAATCAGTGGCGATTTTATTTTCATAGCTAGCTTTGGATGCTCTTATAAGGGATCTCAGCATCTTACTGAGGCTGACCAGGGAGCTCCACCACTCATGGGATTTTACTCTCTTTTGCAACAGTTTCTTCCTTCTGTTGTACAGTTTGTTTATGACAGGGGACCACCAGATTGGCTTCCTTTTTTTGGAGGATAGCTTCTTGGTTCTGTTTGGAACAGCACGATCCATGCACTCATGTAAGTGCTTATAGAGTGTATTTGTGTAGGATTCAGCAGTCGTAACTGTATTGGCCATCTGCATGGGTGTCATGAAGTTCGCCACTTCTGTCTTAAGAAGCATGAAGTTGGCTATGGAATAATTTTTTACCATGGTTTCCTTAATGTGGGGTGGGGGTGGGATGTGGATATCTAGGGTGATTAGCTTATGGTCGGATCTGACCAACAAGGAGTTGACTTCGGGTGTGGAACACTGGTCATTCATGTTGGTAATGACTAGGTCTAGGATATTGTTGCCCTTGGTGGGGGTGTGGATAAGTTGATCCAGGGCACTGGAATTTATGAATTCCAGAAAGCGTTAAGTGAAGGAGTTGGTACATGAGTAGTTTTCCCTGTTAATGGTGGGGTAGTTGAAATCGTCCATTATTAGGGTGTTTGAACCCTAATATTTTCCAGTATATCAAGAAAAGAGGAGTGGGAATCCTGGAGCATGATGGGGGGATCTGTAGCAAGCTACAATTTGGATTGCAGTTTTGCCCAGAGTTAGTTGCTCTTGGATAACCTCGGATGCATTATGCTGAGCAACTAGCCTGGAGGTGTGGATATCCTTAATGAATATGGGCACACCTCCGCCTTTGGTGTTCCGGTCCAGGTTAGTTGGCTGAAAAGCGTGGTACGAGTTATAGCCTGGTAGTGCAGGGGTGCTTTTTGGAGCCTTGAACCAGGTCTCAGTCACTGCACAGGTATCGATGTTCTCCATTTTAAGGAGTGCCTTGAGTGAGTGCATTTTGAGATTTAGACTTCTAGCATTGAGTAGCATTACCCTCAGTTTTTGCTAGCCTGTTCCTGTTACATTTGAAACCTGTCTAAAAAAGGCACTATAGGGGCGGCAAGAGCCTTAGCCAGTATCCGGGATCCCATGGGCGACAGGTGCAGGCCATCTCTGGCAAAGCATCATGGTCTGTCGACCATGTCATCCCAGGCAGACAGATACTGGATCTCCTTAGAATGACACCAGAAGCTTAGCCAATTGTTGAAGTCAATTATTTTGTCCTTGTACTGCGGTATCATTCTGGACGATAGCAGAATGCTACTCAGGGCTAGGGTCATACCTCCCGGGGCTACAAGATCAGAGATCTCTTCCATGTCTCTTTTTATGTAGTCCATGGAGGCATGTCTCAGGTCATTCACACCAACATGGACAATGACAGAGTCATATTTGTAGTTGGTTGTGGAGTGACCTGAGTGCATGGGTTATGTGGCAGATTCTGGCACCTGACAGGCAGCTGACAGCAACCTTCTCCTTATTTAGCCTGGTAAGTGGGACATCAGTGTGCCTGACTACAGTCACCTATGACTAGTGTGTTGGGTACGTTGTTTTGCCTAATATATTATATATGTTATAATATATATATATA
The DNA here is from genome assembly GCF_019279795.1 of Protopterus annectens. NCBI lineage: Eukaryota > Metazoa > Chordata > Ceratodontiformes > Protopteridae > Protopterus > Protopterus annectens. Next base: position 925,073,735 of record NC_056737.1, on the reverse strand, counting down.
TATATATATATATATATATATATATATATATATATATATATGTGTGTGTTTGCCCATAATATCTGAATAAGTGAGTGGGATTTTCATGACAGCATCAAGGAAACATTTTCCTTCCTTCTGTGTTTTTTTTCTTAAGTTTTGGATTTTTCTTGGTATATTGATTGATTTTCTTAGTATATTTTATTTTTTTATTTATTTTCCATTTGTTTGCCAGGTTAGTCCGACTGGACACAAGATGACTTTTTTCAGCGGAGGCTGGGGGAGAAAAGCTCCAGATACATAGTAAACAATTATAAAAAATAATAAAAATAAATTATACAAATTTTGTACAAAGAACATAGAAAATATAAAAGGAGTAAAATCAGTGTTTTACAATTGATGCAGCATACACAGTGGTTAGAATATTGAGAAACAATTAAACAAGATAATATACAACAAATATACAACTGCTTGAACATAAATTCAAAAAGAAGTTTCCATAGACAAACAGGGTCATAAACTAGAAATCAAAACTATATTGATATGATTTATATTGCATTTATCTTGTTTTAATGATGGTATGTGTGTATTATTGTACGTGTCATATGTGCACAAATATTTGTATTAATCTATGTATTTACAGTATATTGACAAAGTACTGGGTCACATCAGAGGCTTGGGAGGTCATTGTTAAGAAAGTGAGAACTGTTGTAAAGCTTAGCATTGACTACCATAAGTTCAGGTTATGTTATAAGAGAACTATGTAAAGATAACCATGTCAGCAGCCAGAATGCATTATAAACTGAATTTTTACTGTGCACAAAAATAATTATTTTTTATTTATTTTATTTGCAGTTGGTTTACCAGGATAGTCCATTGGGCCAAAAAGAACCCATTCTCAATGGAGTCCTGGGGATAATAGCTCCAAAACAAAGATTACATTAGTTTACAATTTCAATCATTTGTAGATTAGAGACAAATCTTTAAACAGTGCTAACAAAAAGATTACAGCAGTTTAAAATTTCAGTCATTTGTGGGTTCCAGAAAAACAAAAACAAAGGTTAAGCAGTTACAATGATAATTTTTGGGTTTCATTTTGTAGAAAACTAAGATATGAGCAGATGAAATAAAGATTCTTAGGTTAAGTTTTGTATAAAAGCAATCATTGCTGTTGTACATATATATATATATATATATATATATATATATATATATATATATATATATATATATATAGTTTCTTGAGTGGAATTGTAGGATTTGTGAAATTATAAGATGTTGTTACAGTTGGCTTAATTTGGTGTCTAGTAATATATGATATAGTTGTTTGTAGGAGGTGGGGAATAGGCTATGAGGGGTGGGAGCAGGAGCATTCCCATGAGGATGTTAAATGTGAGTGCAGTGATTTTTTTAAAGGCAGGGAGGAAGTGAGTTCCATATGCGTGCCAGGGCATAGGACAGGAGGTTTTGTCCTGGAGAGTGAAGGGGTTTGTACAGCTCTATTAGGTTTTGGTTATTAGATCTTAGGAGTCTTTGTGGCATGTGCATTTTAAAGGTAGAGTTGAGAGAGGGACAGAGGGAGGGGTGAAAAATTAGTTTGTGAGCAAAAGTGAGCTGAGTATATGAGAGATAGCGAGGAAGCTCTAGCCAATTGAGTTTGTGCAGAGATGCACAGTGATGGGTAGATGATTTGTGGCTGGTGGCAAATTTGGCAATTTTATTATAACAGGAGGACAGTTTAGTTTTGAGAGATGATTGTAGGTTTGTTAGGAGAGAGGGGATGAGAAATGTAGTAGTGAGAGCGATCTTTGTAGATGTAGTGAGGAATTGATTGTTTCGGTAGAGCATGCCAAGTTTTTGGTGGTTTTTTTATGTTTAGTAGTAGGTGGCTTTTGAATTTAAGCTGGTCATCAATCTGGACTCCTAGTAGTTTGGTTTCAGATACCAGTTCAAGAGGTGTGTTATTCTGGCTAGTGATGGAGAATAGTTTACTATCAAAAGTGTTGGTTTTTGAGGGGGTAAATACCATAAGTTTGGTTTTTGATGCATTGAGTGCTAGATGATTGTCCTTCATCCACTGTTCTGTGGTAGAGAAGGCATCTTGAGTTAGTTTTAAGAGAGTGGGGATGGATCTGGCTGCACAGATAACTGTAGAATCATCTGCATATTGAATAAGTTTAGCATGGGGAATTGAGTGGAAGAAATCATTTATGAATATATTGAAAAGGAGAGGGCCCAAGATGGAAGCTTGGGGGACACCAGTGGGTGTGTTAAGGAAAGAGGAGATGGCTTTTTTCCACTTGACAGCTTGTTGTCTGTTAGAGAGATAGCTGGTGAACCAGTTGGGAGAGGAAGGGGATAGGTTTAGGTTAGATAGTTTAGTTAGGAGAAGGTTGTGAGAGATAGTATCAAAGGCCTTAGAGAGGTCAAGAAATAGGGTAGATACAGTGGAGCCAGAATCTCTGTCTTTATTTACAGTTTCCAGGAAGGAAAGGAGGGCAGTCATGGTGCTGTGACCTGGTCAAAATCTGTGTTGTGTGGAAGTTAGTAAGTTATTATGTAAGGGATAGGGAAGGAGTTGAAGATGGATACATTTCTCTAGTAGTATTGATATAGGAGAGAGGATGGCGATGGGACAAAAGTTAGTAATATTGTTATTATTACCTCCTTTGTGAAGGGGAATGATGAAAGCCCTTTTCCAGAGTTTTGGTACAAGACCTTCTTGGATAGAGCGATTGATTAGGATGCTGATGGGGAAGGCAATGGCTTTGGCAGCTATGCTGAGGAAGGATGATAGAATATTATCAGGGGCATTGGAGCATGGTTTTAGCTTTTGAAGGAGTTTTCTTATGGTAGAAGTAGGAATAGGTTTTAGGGAGAATGGTGGGAGTTGGGAGGCTGGAGGTGAAGGGGGTGATGATAGGGAAGATGCAGAAGTAGGGGGTGAGGTGTTATTAGAGAAGGATGAGGTTAGTTTGGAAATGGAGTCTATAAAAAATGAGTTGAATTGGGTAGCCAGATCTATATCTTGTGCATTTGGGTCTGCGCTTGGGTTTTCTGTTGAGCCAGGTTTTTGGAGGGTAGTGATGCCTTTCCAGAATTTTTGTAGATTGGTTTTGTGGTTGTTTTGGAGTAAGGAGAAATAATTCTGTTTATCAGTTGTCATAAGCTTTTTAACTCTATTGCGAAGTGTTTTGAATTCATTAAGGGTGATGGGAATTTTGTTTCTTTGGTAACGTGCCCATGTTTTGTCTCTGAGTCGCATAGCAGTTTTTGTGTTTTTTGTTAGGCAGGGGGTGGTTTTGTTTCTTATTCTTTTGGTTTTTATGGGGGCAAAACTATCCAGCAGTTTTAGGAAAGTTGTATTGAAGTGTGCAACAGCATTATCTAGGGGTAGAGTTTTTAGGGGGTTCCAGTTTATTGATTTTAGGGAGTCTGAGAAGGTTATTGGGTTGAAGTTTTTTAGGTAGCGAGTGCTGATGTAATTATGGATTACTTGTAATGGAGATGGAAGACATCTGGTGAAAATGGGAAGGTGGTCACTGAGGGAATTAGGAAGAGTTCCACTATCATTGTAGTAGTGAGGGTGAGAGACTAAGACCCAGTCTAGGGTACTTCCACTGGAGAAGTCTTTAGAGGGCCTAGTAGGGAGGTTGATGAGCTGAGAGTACTTATAAAGGTTGATGTTTAGGCGGTGTGTAGGTGAATGAATGGAAGGCCAATTAATATTTGTGTCTCCCATGATAATAGTTTCATTACTGATATTGGTAGAAAGCCAGGATAGGATATCCTCAAGTACTGAGATATTGTCTCCAGGGGGATGTAAAGTGACGCTATGCAAATGTGTTTGTGTTTATTTAAAGAAAATAGAGCTAGAACTAATTCTGCATTGGAGAATTGAGGAATGGGTTTGTTATAGGGAGTAATGGATAGGGTGGATGAGTAGAGTAGAGCTACTCCCCCACCCTTTTTTGTACCCTGTCTTTTCTGATGATAGAGTAGTTTGATGGTACTGTTTCAGCATCTTTTATATGAGTTTTTAACCAGGTTTCCAAACTAGCTAGGATGTCAGGCTTGTTGTGGTGAAGCCAGGCATGAAGATTGGGGATTTTGTTAGCTATGCTTTGGGCATTTAGAGAAGCTAATAGGATGGATTTAGATGTAGGGTAAGTGGTGTTTGGGCCTGGGTTAGGGTGTATATCTCCTGATAGAAGTATGATTGATAGGAGTTGGATAATGTTGGTGGGGTGTTTGGATTGTCTTGTTTGTATCTTGTATGTTGTTGGGTTTGTGTGGATATTGGAGGTTAGAGAGGGGCTAAAGAGTTTATAAGTAGATCCTAGTTTGTAGTTAAAAAATAGACGGGTCTTTATGGAATACAGTCCAGGGGATATTGAGACAAATGTGTTTGAGTGAGTTGAAGGGAGTGAGCTGGTTGAGTGAAGTAATGGTGTGTGATTTATGGAGTTGGGCTGGGTGAGGTGATGGATATAAGTAAGGTTTAGTATTAGTAGTAGTTGGATTGAGAATAATATTAGTTTTGCAAGCATGTTGAGGCTGATGAAGTAGAATATGTAGTTTAGGTAGGAGGCTTAGAAATAGATATTGTGTTGTTCAGTATGAAGGGTGGTATGAGGAGATGGATTATAGGGGGAGGGGGAAGAAGATGTTGGTGAAAAGGGTGGGGTGTAATAGGTAGAGAGGAAGTAGGTGGTGAAAGGGGTGGGGTGTAATAGGTATACAGGAAGTAGGAGTGGTCTGGTGAGTATAAGTGTAGATGCGCTGGGGGTGGGTGAGATTTGGGGTAGGGTAGGGGAGCGGAGTGAAGCCGCAGGGCGAACGGAGCGGGTAGAAACTGGCAATGGAGCAGCATGAGGAGAAACAATCAGTCAGCAGAGCTGATTACTGAAGGTAAGGTAAGCAAGTCTAAAGTGGGAAGGAACACAGATAGGTAGGGAGTCTGTTATAGAACAGGAGAGTGTAATAAGTAAGAAAAAGTGTACAGTGTGAAGTTTTAGATTAGTTCAGGTTAATAGAAGTATAGAGTAATAATGGCAGAATATGAAATAGATAAGCAGGAGAAATATTAGATGGGATAGGGGTGCCACCTACTGGGCAAAGCTGGTATTACAAACAAAAATAGTGGGGAGGGTAGGCTCTTGATAAATTAGGGAAGTGAGAAAAATTAGTAAGAGGGGTACTAAGAGGTGGTGTAGGAGATTTGTTTACAAAGGTAGCTAGTTTGGGGGTGTAAGAGGCTGCTGTCTGACTGGGCTCAGGGCGAGCTTTAGAACCCCTGAAATAACAGCAGACGGTAGTAGGTTTTACAGGCAGGACATAGATAACATACTTTTATTTTATTTTCCTTGAGAGAGGGAGCAGGGAGTAGAGGCTGAGAGATGACACCACGGTTTATTGTTGAACGGGTCCTTTGTTGCGAGGTAGGTAGGTTCTCGGAAAATATATGAGAGAAAACACTATACCGGGTACCACACAATAACGTCTTTATTTAAACAAAGTAAAAAAGAGAGGTGAGCACTTTCACAACTTTCGTTGCTTCATCAGACAAAGAATTAACTGCTCAACTGCTTGTTTTATATCACTCTCAGTCAAAAAAATTTTTTCCAATTAGTGACATCATACAACTTTTGAAAATTTAAAGGCATATATGACAAGAATATTGTAAAATACGCATATGAATATAAAATATATATACAAAAATGTAAAGTATGTTCATATTTATGCATATCTATTTTAAAACAGTTAAATAATCTCATTAAAAATGCATATATATAAAAAATGCATATAAATAAAAATGCATAGTATATTCATATTTATGCATATCTAATTTAAAACAATTAAATAATCTCATAAAAATGCATATATATATATAAAAAGAATGCATAATACAAAATATATAATAAAAGAAATATATGTATATATATATTTTTATTTTATGCAAAAAATTAATTGTGTTGAAGGCGTCTAGCTTTAATAAATGGAACGAGTGATGTACAACCATTTAAGCCTGGATATCTATCAGCATTGAGCTTGATAATCCATCTTTGTTCTCGGCTCTCTGTGAAATTTTCTATATCTCCTCCCCTCACATTTCTATGTATATGTTGTAAAACAAAGAACTTGAAAGAGTGTGAAGGGTCAGTGTTTAAAACATGTTGAGCAAGCACTAGTAGTTTTGTTATTTCTGATGTCTCTTATGTGTTCCAATATTCTATCCTTTAAGTTTCTATTTGTTTTTCCTATATAGAAGGCATGACATATTTGGCAGAAACAAAATAAATAACATCTGTGGTTTTACAGTCTGCATATGAATGAGAGTATAGTGTAAAATTTCTAACAGGATGAATATATGGTGTAGTACTATGAATATGTGTACAAGCAGTACAAGACCTACAATGAAAAGTACCTATGTATGGAATTATAGGTAGTTTTTACGCCTTTATTACACAATTGTTGTTTTAATGTTAGATTATTTCTGAAACTGAAACTAGGTGCATTACCAATGAAAGAATGTAAACAAGGAATCTCATGTAAAATGTGCCAATGTTGTTTAATAATATTAGTATACTGATTAACATTACTAGCATACTGAAAAACCGCTCTAATGCTATTATTTTGTGTATTAGTTCTCAAATTACTGCTATCTGACGTAATAGAATTAGAAGATTGAAAATACGCTTTACATTTAGAGTCCCTGAGTGTCCAAGCATCAGAAATAGTTCTATCTATTTCATCCATATGATATCCTCTTCTTAAAAAATCAGTTTTCAATTTATTCAAAGCTAGTACTGCATCATTATCATTGTTGTGTAATCTTAATGTTCTGTATACCTGCCCCTTGAGCACATTTCTTGGAATGTGTCTAGGATGCATACTGGTTTTGTGAAGGTATGTATTTTTCTTTGTGGGTTTGTGAAAAATTTTGCTGGTAAAACCTGTCAACTCTAATTTGATTATATGTACATCTAAGAAATCAATCTCAGATGTAGAAAATTTGTATGTGAATCTCAGAAAATCAGTAGTTGTATGCAAATAGTTAATAAATAATATAAGCTCAGATATATTGCCTTTCCATAATAAAAACATCATCCACAAAACGTGTATACCATAAAAGCTGACTAATAAATGGATTCTTATCAGAAAAGACATGTGTTTGTTCCCAGAATGTAAGAGATAGATTAGCATAACTATTTGCACATGGTGTGCCCATGGCAACGCCGATCTGTTGCAGAAAGAATTGTTCTTCAAAATATACAACATTATTTTCCAGAATAATCTCTAACAAACTGCATATAAGTTGTACTTTTCATTGGTGAAGCAATTATTTCTTGTAAGAAAATTTCTAATCATATTAATGCCCCATGTATTCGGGATACTTGTAAACAATGACTCTATATCCATAGTAACAAGAGCAAAGTCATTAATATCTGATAAACTTTCAATTCTAGTATGTAATTTCTCTAGAAACATTTTGGTGTCTCTTAAAATATTTTCACATTTGTCTAAGAGCACATGCAGTGTACTTTCAACATAAATAGACAGTGGTTCTGTACACCAACCAGTGCCTGAGACTATGGGACGCATTGGTGGCAGACTTCTGTCTTTATGAACCTTTGGTAAACCATAAATCTTAGGAATAGTTGGATTCAAGACATTAAAGTATTTAAACAGTGGTTCATCTATTAAATCAGTAATTAATAAGTCAAAAATCAAAAAAGATACTTTATCAATGATGGCATTCACTGTAACTTTTGAGATTCCTCTGTATGTATCATTATTAAGCAGTAACTTATACATTTGTTGTACATACAATTGCTTATCTAAAATAACAATACCTCCACCTTTATCTGCCTGTTTAATAACGACAGAATTCAAGTTCTTTAGTTCATTCAGTGCTCTATATTCACTTGTATTTAGATTTCCATAGTAATAGTCACTCAAATTATCATCATATATCTGCCTAAAAGATGTTTCACATATATCAAGGAATCTTTGTATACTCGGGGGGAGTATAAGGAATGAAAGTGCTAGGCTGTTTAAACACATTCATATTATTTGTAACATTGTTTGGGAACAAAACTTTTAGAGACAAATTCCTGCCTAATAATTTAAGGTCTTTAATCATTTCTGTAAGATTAGCCTTTCTAGCAGGTATAAATGAAAGGCCCTTATTTAAAACATTCAACTGTTCCGGTGTTAAAATAATAGAGGAAAGGTTCAAAATCAAACCTGTAGTTAAGTCCGTCTCCTCTTCGGAGAATGTACTGCTCCTTCCAGTGAACCCAGTTGCAGTGACTGTCCTTTGTGTACATATTGTTTCATTCGATTCTTGTAAGGTAGTGGTACTCTCAAAGTGAAGTCACCTTGTTTGCTGGCATCTAAAAAAATACTTTCTGTGTTTTCAGTCACTTGTATGTTTGAAGTTCCTTCCTTTCTTAGAGTCGATGAAGTATGACTTGTAGATGGTAAAACTGCATATGTTTTCTTTGGAATAGCTCCTAAATTACTGTTTTTGTTTCTTTGGTAACGTGCCCATGTTTTGTCTCTGAGTCGCATAGCAGTTTTTGTGTTTTTTGTTAGGCAGGGGGTGGTTTTGTTTCTTATTCTTTTGGTTTTTATGGGGGCAAAACTATCCAGCAGTTTTAGGAAAGTTGTATTGAAGTGTGCAACAGCATTATCTAGGGGTAGAGTTTTTAGGGGGTTCCAGTTTATTGATTTTAGGGAGTCTGAGAAGGTTATTGGGTTGAAGTTTTTTAGGTAGCGAGTGCTGATGTAATTATGGATTACTTGTAATGGAGATGGAAGACATCTGGTGAAAATGGGAAGGTGGTCACTGAGGGAATTAGGAAGAGTTCCACTATCATTGTAGTAGTGAGGGTGAGAGACTAAGACCCAGTCTAGGGTACTTCCACTGGAGAAGTCTTTAGAGGGCCTAGTAGGGAGGTTGATGAGCTGAGAGTACTTATAAAGGTTGATGTTTAGGCGGTGTGTAGGTGAATGAATGGAAGGCCAATTAATATTTGTGTCTCCCATGATAATAGTTTCATTACTGATATCGGTAGAAAGCCAGGATAGGATATCCTCAAGTACTGAGATATTGTCTCCAGGGGGATGTAAAGTGATGCTATGCAAATGTGTTTGTGTTTATTTAAAGAAAATAGAGCTAGAACTAATTCTGCATTGGAGAATTGAGGAATGGGTTTGTTATAGGGAGTAATGGATAGGGTGGATGAGTAGAGTAGAGCTACTCCCTCACCCTTTTTTTGTACCCTGTCTTTTCTGATGATAGAGTAGTTTGATGGTACTGTTTCAGCATATTTTATATGAGTTTTTAACCAGGTTTCCAAAATAGCTAGGATGTCAGGCTTGTTGTGGTGAAGCCAGGCATGAAGATTGGGGATTTTGTTAGCTATGCTTTGGGCATTTAGAGAAGCTAATAGGATGGATTTAGATGCAGGGTAAGTGGTGTTTGGGCCTGGGTTAGGGTGTATATCTCCTGATAGAAGTATGGTTGATAGGAGTTGGATAATGTTGGTGGGGTGTTTGGATTGTCTTGTTTGTATCTTGTATGTTGTTGGGTTTGTGTGGATATTGGAGGTTAGAGAGGGGCTAAAGAGTTTATAAGTAGAGCGTAGTTTGTAGTTAAAAAATAGATGGGTCTTTATGGAATACAGTCCAGGGGAGATTGAGACAAATGTGTTTGAGTGAGTTGAAGGGAGTGAGCTGGTTGAGTGAAGTAATGGTGTGTGATTTATGGAGTTGGGCTGGGTGAGGTGATGGATATAAGTAAGGTTTAGTATTAGTAGTAGTTGGATTGAGAATGATATTAGTTTTGCAAGCATGTTGAGGCTGATGAAGTAGAATATGTAGTTTAGGTAGGAGGCTTAGAAATAGATATTGTGTTGTTCAGTATGAAGGGTGGTATGAGGAGATGGATTATAGGGGGAGGGGGAAGAAGATGTTGGTGAAAGGGGTGGGGTGTAATAGGTAGAGAGGAAGTAGGTGGTGAAAGGGGTGGGGTGTAATAGGTATACAGGAAGTAGGAGTGGTCTGGTGAGTATAAGTGTAGATGCACTGGGGGTGGGTGAGATTTGGGGTAGGGTAGGGGAGCAGAGTGAAGCCGCAGGGCGAACGGAGCGGGTAGAAACTGGCAATGGAGCAGCATGAGGAGAAACAATCAGTCAGCAGAGCTGATTACTGAAGATAAGGTAAGCAAGTCTAAAGTGGGAAGGAACACAGATAGGTAGGGAGTCTGTTATAGAACAGGAGAGTGTAATAAGTAAGAAAAAGTGTACAGTGTGAAGTTTTAGAGTAGTTCAGGTTAATAGAAGTATAGAGTAATAATGGCAAAATATGAAATCGATAAGCAGGAGAAATATTAGATGGGATAGGGGTGCCACCTACTGGGCAAAGCTGGTATTACAAACAAATATAGTGGGGAGGGTAGGCTCTTGATAAATTAGGGAAGTGAGAAAAATTAGTAAGAGGGGTACTAAGAGGTGGTGTAGGAGATTTGTTTACAAAGGTAGCTAGTTTGGGGGTGTAAGAGGCTGCTGTCTGACTGGGCTCAGGGCGAGCTTTAGAACCCCTGAAATAACAGCAGACGGTAGTAAGTTTTACAGGCAGGACATAGATAACATACTTTTATTTTATTTTCCTTGAGAGAGGGAGCAGGGAGTAGAGGCTGAGAGATGACACCACGGTTTATTGTTGAACGGGTCCTTTGTTGCGAGGTAGGTAGGTTCTCGGAAAATATAGGCTGGAAGGTAGGTTCTCAGAAAATTATAGGCTGGAACAGCACAGTGTAGAGCAGGGTACCTGTGGGAGAGAGAGAGAGAGTGACAACAGTGGTGGTGAGTAGCAAGAAGCTAGCATTAACATAAGTATTTTAGTTAGGACAAAGTTGAGAGACAAAAACAGACAATGTACATCCACTTTTATGTACTATGTTACCAGTATCCTGAGAGAGCTTATAATTCTGTTATATCAATTTACAAGCAGGCTATATTCTGTAGGCTCAGTAAGGCAACATATAACTCATGAGCTTAAGGACATACTCAGTCAAAAATGCATGTGAAAAACAGTACAGCCAAAAATCAGGAACAATGCATAGAAAATATCAGGATTGCTATATATTATCACTTGGTGAGAGTTAGGGCTGGTAGCAGGCTCATAATTTACACTAGACTTTGGAATAGGAGGCAGCACATTCATTATTATAAAATATGACATAAGCTTCCTTGTGGTTAGCAAGATGCTAAAGGCATTACCCAGCCACTTAAATAAGTAATTAGCTATGTATTTATTGTAGTTCTTATTAAAAAACCTAGTATAGGTAGATGTAGTTTCCAATATTCCTGCTGGGCGTGCTATAGCTTCAACTTCGTCATTTTAATTAAGTAAATATGTGTATAGTTGATAATACTTCTATTTTACAAAATAAAAGTTGGTAAGTTTCCAAAAGTCCTAAAAGCCGAGGCACCAGCAGCAGTTGCATCAACTATGGCGTTTGATCACGCACATAGAAACCTCCACGTGGGCTTCAGACTGCTAATAGTCATACAGTGCAATTTGGATATAGAGACTAGAAACTGAGCTCTAAATTAGTGATCTAGTCTATTTTGAATATAGGAACTAGAAATTAGGCTGTAACCTCCTATATGCAATGTCGCAGATCCTGGCTAGAAAAATAACTCAAGAAAGTACATTCAGTTCCCGACTTGCAATCCAGCCGTTACAGGCTACGAAGTGTAGCTCAAAAAAGACCTACATCAGTAGTTATAAGCCCTCAAGTAAAGCTAGCTCCAAATTGTTACCAGCTATGGCTTCCAACTTGCAAACCCACAGTTACAGCTACACAATATAGTTCAAAAAGACCTACAGTAGTTTTTGAAAGCCCCTAAGTAAAGCTAGTTGTAATTGTAATAGCATAGCAATTATAGGCTATATTAACTTGAGAAAACACGAATCGGGGCAGGTAAAAAGAGTCCGTTTAAGCTGCCAACTCAAGTTAGCTCTCAATATATAAAACAGCTGTTGCAGGCTAAAGCTAGAAACCAAACAGTACAAACACCGTTTTGGCTTGTAGGGAGTATTCGTGCTTATTGTTTTAGCGGAAATAAGCAGAGAAAAAGCATATCATTTACCATTTAACAATCATGCCAACATAAACAGACATTTAAATGTAGCCCAAGATGCAGCTGTCTAAGAAGCCATTACAAATGTAATTCTGACCTCTCAAAGCCTTTCAATACAACTGTTTTCAACATAACATGCACAGAAACAACAATTCCGACCTCTCAAAGCCTTTCAATACATTTGTTTCGGCATAACAAACATAGAAACAACATGGAAATTACAATATAACAGGTATACCAGCTTTACAATTAATGTTTTAAAAGTAACTCAAGCCGCAGATAATTAAGCAGCTGTTATCGCCATAATTCCGGCACCTGAAACATAGCCGTTCATTTGGAGGTACCACGAGGGTGATTGAACATTAAATGACCATTCCTGGCATACTATTACAAGCAGTTTTGATCTACTAAGACACCAGCAGAGAAGGTTATGGTGTTAAGGCACACACAGTAAAAAATAATTTGACTTTAAGCATGTAAAAGAAAAAAAAACAGTTAAGAACTATTGTCATAGGGTGGAACAAATACAGTCAACCAAGCAGTACTTACTAGGGGGAAAAAGACACCGGGCCAAAAGAGGACAGCAGCCCGGGGCAATGCTAGGGTATTAAAGATGGCGCCACGCCAAACTAGGGGTATTTATGGTTTTCAAAAGAATAAAAGGCAGAGAGGGGAGAAGGGTGATGAGTCAGTACAGTCAGGAGGGAGAGGTGACAGACTAAGAAGGCTATTGGTTATCCTACAGGTGGAGCATACGTTTCTGAAGACTACAGAAACCAGGAATGTAGAGAAATTGATAGATTGGCCCAAACTCTGGACTGATGTGTGTGCTTTTTTTTTTTTTTTTTTTTTTTTTTATTCCTGGGGAAATGCTATTCAGAAGTGAAGAGACATACAAGGGAACAGTTTTAGTGGCACACCAGGCTGTGATTTTTTTTGTCTATTGTCATGCAAAGCTGACAAAATAGTTGAATCTACCCAAGCCTGAAATGTGAGACTGTAGCCCACTGAAGGAGGGGAGATGGGAGGAGTAACTTGGCCAGGAATTGAAACTTGCAAAACTGCTCCTTGTGAAAAGTCTTTTTTATCTCAGTAATTTGTTGACACTTCTGCAAGTTTCTTTCAGAGAATGCGTATTACATCAATAGGAACAACATTTGTAAAACTCAGCACATACCAGTCAATGACACATGAGCTGCAGACTCTCAAACTTGGCAGTTTTTTTCAGGTGGTCCATTCTAAGTGAATGGAAGTCTAGTCTGACAACAAATGGTAGGGCTATTTGTTCTCACGATCTGTGCATTGAGACAGATTTAGCTTTCCAAAGGAATCACAATGTCTGCCCCCATGAGGGCAGACAAGAGTAAAAAAATAAATAAAATTAGGAATGAGCACTTATTTTGCTGCAGGCAGCTTTAGGAAGTGCAGTAAATCATGGCAAGATAAAAATATATGTTTTTTGATTGTTTGCCTGTAGTGGTCCTTTAAAACAGTTCTTAAACTGACAGGGAGAAAAAAAAAAGCACTTGTCTAAAAGTCCAATACAGTCTTTTGGCAGACAGTTAAAATACAAACTCATAGTGTTAGGATAATTTTGCTTAACAGGAATGTATTAATAAAAACAATTTTCTAAAATAGAAAACGTTTTTTTCCACAAATGGAACTCATCTACCTAGCAAAAATGCAGCACAAGCCAACTATCAATCCTTGTATTCCTCAGAAGAGTTTTCTGTTCGATGGCAGGAAAGCTCTGAAGGGCGTGGTGCATAAACCTCTTTTTAGTTACCTCATTTGAATCTGATTGATGGTTTGGGCCCATGAAAAGTACCCTGAAGCTTTGGAAGCAGACCGTCTGTTATATCCTATGCAAGATATAACCCATATAGGTAGGGCTACTGCAGCAATTTTCCAGGCCAAAGTAGATGGCCTGTGTCTTACCAACTTCACTGTTGATTGCAAACTGGGCACAATCATTGAGTACCCAAACAATGTTAACATATTACAAAAGGGCATAACGCAGACAAATGACTGATGCCAAAGCCACATTCTAAAACTAAATACAAAAAAGTTCATTATCCCCTTTGGCAAAGAGCAAGTCCCTGCAAATTACATTATGGACAGTACCCCCCCAAGCTCAAACCCAGTGGCGCAAGATTTGGGAACATAGGTTGATAGCAATCTAAACTTCAGTCACCAGCTTTAAACCATATCTCAGTGATCGCACAGATGTCAGCATTCTCTAGGGTAGAGAGAGCTTCTACTGAGTGAGGTTTTTGTTTAGAGTCCTAGTATTGAGCAGTAACACCTTTACATTTTCTTGGTTTTGATTTGCTATTTCGGAAGTACTTTCAGTTTGGCATTACCTAAAAAAAGCACTATGCAGGAAGTACATTTTTTTAGCTGATATTTGACAGTCTAGAAAGGAGTGGTGCAGGCCATCCCTGGCAAAGCAGCATGGTCTTTTAACCATCTCCTTCCATGCTGACAAATATTGCACCCCCTTAGAATGACACCACAAACTAAGCCAATTATTAAAGTTAGTCATCCTTTTATCATATTGTGGCATCATCCCTGGAAAAAGTAAAATGCTGCTTAATGCTAGGCTCATACTTGCCTGAGACATACATTGTGAGAGCTCCATGATGTCCCTCTTCATATCAGCTAAAGAGGTACATCTTAGGTCATTTACACCCATGTGGACTATGAGTCATACTGGTACTTGTGGTTCAATGACCCGAGTGTGCTTGTGAAGTGTCAGATCCTGGTCCCTGATAAGCAACTGACTGTGACTTTCTCATTACTCAGCATGGTGACAGGGACATCAGTATATCTCACATTGGGGTTTCGAATGACTATAATGTTGGATTCTGTGGTGGCTTGCCTTATGGATTTAGATGTAGAGGCTCCATGAGATGTGGCTGTATGGGTTGATGTGGGTGTTGTTTTGAAAGAGTGCATTCAGGGTTGCTGAGGGAGTGTGTGTGTATTACACCTAGGAGGTCTATGAGGTTTAAGCATGTTACATTTAAATGCCTCAGCATATGTGGGTCTATGTGTCTGCTTTGAAATGTATGTGGTCGGTGCATTGTTTGCACTACTGACAACCTTATTGACATTAGAAGTGCTTTTATGTGAGAGCTTTGCCTTCAGTGACATTGTGTAAATACATCTCTCACATACTATATCAGTTTAAGAATTAACTGGTTGTCAGTATGAGGCAATTTCTACATTGCCTCAGGATACCCATATCCACAAAGCTGCTAACACAGGTAATGTGAAAGTTCATATCCATGGCAACAGACCCTTTTTATTCATTAGACAGTTGGAGACATTTTACTTGTTTTGTTGTGTACTAATTAATTGTAAACAGTTTTTGCAAAGGACTGTAATGCACATGTTTTTTGTTCTGTAACAAGTTGGAACCTGACAAAAGGGAAAAAGTGTCCCACTCCTCTAATGTGGTAAATAGCTGCATATATGTTAGAATGAACTGTGTGTGTATTGTCTCATGTCTTTCAACTTTTACCTCTGAATTAAGGACAAAGAAAAAATAAGCTGAGACAAATTTGGGTATGAATATGATGTGAGTAAATGACTTAGACCTAAACTGTCTGAAAAAAAATGTATTATGAACTACAACTGACCTAAGTAATACATTTTATTACTATTTTTGTACGTTAATCAGGCAGTACATAACACACCCAAACTCCCATTTGTAGTTTCCCTGCTGGTAGATATAACAAGTTCAGAAAAATGAAACAATGATTTTATCCACAAAAGACTAAAAGAAAATAATATTTACTTTTCTTTTGGGAGGGGAAGACAACACATTTCTGAGAAAAAACAATTTGGCTAGGAGGTCTTTGAGGTTTTGTTCTGAATTCTTACAGTTGTCCAAACTATGTTGCAACAGAAGTACTGTGTTTGACATGTCAAGTAAAGCTATTTCACAAATGTGGAATGCATTGGGTAAGGTACTTGTCATGCCATCTGGTATTATTGATGTGACAGTATAGGTTTAGAGCTAGTTTTATTGTGCTTATGGTGATCTTAGAGTGCTGGGTCCTTCATAGCATGTGGACATGACCCACTCAGGAATGTGTAGAACACTTTGTAAAGAGACAGGTCTTTCAGTCTACCAGAGTAGCTAGGGTTAGTGAGACATGCCATCTTTTTCTTGAGTAAACACTGAAGTATTTTGAGCCACTTACAGTACGTTGTGAGGTATGTCCCAATGGGTGCATTGTTTTCAATGACATGCCTATTAAAGGATGAATACAGTAAGGGTATAACTTATCTGGAACCTGAAGAGATACCATAAAGGATAAGCTGTGTAAATTAGAAGGGTTTTACAACAACCACAGAGGCATGGTAGTCATAGGCATATCTGTCAGCAATATACAGACAATAGTACCCGGTGACTGTGCCAGAGTGAGATATTTGTATGGTAAGTGTACAGATACAAGCTTTACCAACATAAACAATGCAGCACTGAAGGTAAGCGCATGAATAGCACACAAAGCAAATGAGACAACTACAGCCATCATCATCAGACTTTATGCCAGGGAAGTATATATATATATATATATATATATATATATATATATATATATATATATATATATCTGTGCATATGTATATGTCTCTCTCTCTATCTATATCTATATATATATATATATATATATAGACACAGACACAAAGAAACACCAAACAGGTTGTCAGTGACACACACAAAGGACCAGACACATTGACCCACATATAAGTATATGCCCAAACGTAACTTACCCAAACCTCAAAGTCCTCTAAAATGCAGTCTTCAGAAGCACTGCATGCACACAAGACAACCCCCACCACAACACACAGAACCAGATATCATTGTGCCTCAACTATCAAGTCCATGGAGTGTAACACTACACAACCCAATATTTTGGTCATAGGAAACTCCTTTGTGAGACATAATGTCTCTCTCACCAGGATGGATAAGGAGAAGTTTACAGTTAGTTGCCTGTCAGGGACCAAGATTAATCACATCATGCAAGCACTTAGGTCACTAAACCTCAAGTACCAGTATGACTCAAAGTCCATGTGGATGTAAATGACCTGAAACATACCTCCCTGGACTATATGAAGAGAGACATGATTGAGCTCTCAGAATATGTGACACAGGCAGGTATGAGCCTGCTACTGAGCAGCATTCCACTGCCTTCATGGATGATGCCACAGTACAAACAGAAAATGATATCCCCCTTTGAATTTTTGTCCTTGGAATAATAATTGGTCCTTTATCATGGTTTAACTGCAAAGTGGTTTGCCACTATTTCATGGTCTTTGTAATGTAAAAGATCACTATAGGGTGCAACTTTTCATCCATGAATGTGGGATACTATGAAATGCTTTTTTTGTAGTCTACCCATGCCGTACTTAGACTCCTCCCCTTTTTTCCATTCTCCTTTATGACTTTTACAACAAATAATCCTTTACTGCATATGACTTTCCTCAGTTACCCTTTTGTTCTACTGCCATGATTGACTTTTCTTCTAAATGACTATAAACTGTGTCAGCATCAATTCCAGTGAATATTTTATACATCATCAGAAGGCAAGTTATTGGTCTATAGTTTTTAGGATAGCTTGCAGGTTCACTCTTAAGTAGAAGTATTGTTTTTTTCTGTTGTTAACCAGATTGGTGCCTGTTCAGGGTGCAAATATAAGTAGTTCCACAGGCTCTTTATACATATTTCTCAAACATGTATCTAATTGCTCTTTTTTTGGTGGTATTTCAATTCCTATTGCCTTGTTTCCCAATTCTCTATAAAACATTTTTGGGTCTTCAATAAATTGCTTATTTTGTACTTTTCCTTTATATTTATCTTAGGTTCATAGGTTCATACTAGGCTATCTGCCCTAGGGCATTTATAAGCCTAGCCAGAGTGTGTTTGGCTTTCGCCACCCATTTTAAATTAATTTTGCTATGCCCTTTTTCGAGGATAGTATACTGTGCCTCTGTCTAACAGTGACACAGAAGCGATACCCGGGGTAAAACTACGATCTCCCATCCACTCATCAAGATTCCTCTTGAAGAGAGTCAATGAGGGACTCTGCCTAACCTGGACTGGGATTTTATTCCAGAGTGAAGGGTGCCTCTGGGTTATGAATCTGTCCCTCCAGCATGTCCTATTTATTTCAGTGCTGAGGTTCAAGTCTCTCGAGCGCGTAGCTTGATGGGATTTGGATTTTCTGAGGTGCAGCATGTCCATTAATTCTGGGTTGGACATGGCTTTATACGTCAGGCATAGATCGCCTCTGAGCAGGCGGAATGCCACTGAGTAGAGCTGGAGTTTCTTTAACCGGGCAGCATATGGCATCTGTTTGAGCCCTTTGATCCTCTTGGTGAGGTACTTTTGGGGTCTTTCCAGTTGCTCCAGGTGTCTGGTAAGGTACATCCCAAAAGGGGCATTGTACTCAATTATGGGCCTGATGAGGGATGAGTAAAGAGGCACGATGACCTCCCCTGATCTAGATGTGAATCCCTTCATGATTAGGTGGGTTATATAAAATGTTTTTCTAACCACGTTGGCCACGTGGTTGTCAAATGAGAGATTGCTATCAACTTGGGTCCCCAGGTCCCTAATTACTTCTTCTGTACTTAATGGATTACCACCTATGTGGTAATTTGTGGGCACTTTGTTTTTGCCAAAGGGGATGACTATACACTTTTTGGCGTTTAGCTTGAGGCCATGGCTCTGGCACCAGTTGTCTGTTTGTATGAGGCCCTTTTGGAGGATGCTTGTGTCGGCTAGAGAGTCGATTATGGTGCCCAGTTTGCAGTCATCTGTGAACTTGGTCAGCCACAGTCCTTCCGTGTTGGCCTGTACCTCCGAGAAATATATACTGAACAAGAGAGGTCCCAGGACTGAGCCTTGTGGGACGCCACTTGTAACTGGTTTGGAGTCTGACATGGCTCCAGCAATTCTAACCATGTGGGTCCTGTCCTTGAGCCAGTTTCCAACCCATCTAGTGACATAGGGGTTTATATTTAAGCTGGTGAGCTTGTCTATAATGCCCAAGTGGGGTATTGTATCGAAGGCTTTTGCGAGGTCCAGGTAGGCTGTGTGGACCATCTTCCCCTCGTCAATGGCCTTGGTGACTGTTTCAAAGAAATCGACCAGGTTTAAGAGGCAGGATCTGCCCTTAACAAAGCCGAACCGGGTAGGATCCAGTCTCTGTAGGTCCCCAATATCTTTATTTATGAGGTCCATGATGATCCTTTCCATAGCTTTGCAGACCAAGCTAGTCAGGCTTATGGGGCGACAGTTTCCAGGATCCGTTGAGGCACCACCTTTGTGGAGAGGGACCACTGTTGCTGTATGCCACTCTTTGGGTACATATCCTGTAGTAAGGCTGAGATTGAACAGTAGTTTTATGTTTGGGTTTAGCTCTTCTTGGAGTTCATGTATAGGATGCAGCCCAGGACACCGTCTGGTCCCATTGGTGTTGTGTTTTTTGCTTTGGAGAGGGCGGCTCTTACCTGAGCAAATGAGATGTCAGGGGGGCAGCACTCTGCTGGGATAGATATTTCCCTTTTGGTGGGGAGGGGGGGAGAAGTTTGTGCTGAACCTGTCAGCTAGGATGTTGGCAATGTCTGTGGGTTCGGTGTATTTATTGTCATTTTGGACTAATTCTGAGCATATCTGGGAATTCCCACCCAGGTTCCTAACATAACTAAAGAAAGCCTTGTGATTATCCTTAGTGTCCTGTGCAATATTTGTCTCGAAGCTGGCCTTAGACGATTTTATGAGTGCCCGTAGTTTTTTACTAATACTGATCAGAGATGCCTTCCCTTTTTGGGATTTTGCTCTATCATGTAGTAGCTTCCTCCTTCTATTGTATAGTTTGTTTATGGCTGGGGTCCACCAGACAGGACGTCTGCCTTTGGAAGATTGGGTCTTGGTTTTATTTGGGATTGCATGATCCATGCATTCCTGAAGGTGTTCATAGAATGCGTTTATAAAGGATTCTGTGGTCTGGGCCGTATTTTCTACAGGCCCGGGGGCTTTGAAGGATTCCACCTCAGTTTTGAGGAGTGTGAAATTTGCTTTAGAGAAGTTTTTCACTGTGGTTTTCTGGGCTGGGGGTGGGGTCGGGATGTGAATATCCAGTGAGATTAGTTTATGGTCTGATCTTACCAGTGAGTGATACACTTCTGGTCTGGAGCATAGAGTCCCCATGTTGGTGATGATCAGGTCCAGTATGTTTTCCCCTCTTGTGGGAGTGGTAACAAGTTGTTCCATAGCATTTGAGTTTATAAATTCTAGGAACCTTTGGGCTAGGGTGTTGGAGCTAGAGTAATGCTCCCAGTCTATGTTTGGGTAGTTGAAGTCACCCAATATAATGGTGTTTGGAGAGACCTTCGTATTTTCCAGTGTTCTTAGGAAGGCTGAGTGGGGTTCCTAGGTTTGGGAGGGTGGTCTGTAGCAGGCTATAAACTGGAAGGCAGTTTTACCCACTGTTAGTTGCACATGGATAGTCTCTGATGCTTCGTGCTGTGCCACCAACCTGGAGGTGTGGGTATCTTTGACGAATATTGATACTCCCCCTCCTTTTGTGGTTCGGTCCAAGTTTTGGGGCCGAAAAGCATGGTATGAGGTATAACCTGGTAGTGCTGGGGTGCTCTCGGGAGCCTTGAACCAGGTTTCTGTTACTGCACAGATATCGATGTTCTCCATGCTAAGGAGAGTTTTGAGTGCGTGCATCTTGAGGTTTAGACTTCTGGCGTTGAGTAGCATTACTCTTAGTTTCTTATCCCTTGTGAAACCTATGGAGGTGGGTTTGTCTTTTGAGCCTTGCCTAAAAAAGGCACTATGGGGGTAGCAAGATCCTTTGCCAATATCCGAAAGCCCAGGGGTGACAGGTGCAAGCCGTCCATGAGTCATATTTGTACTTGCTTTGGAGTGACCGGAGTGCTTGTGTTATGTGGTGGATCCTAGCGCCAGACAGGCAGCTCACCATGATCTTCTCCTTGTTCAACCTGGTGAGCGGGACGTCAGTGTGCCTGACAATAGAGTCACCTATTACAAGTGTATCAGGTGTGTTGTTTAGCCTTAAGGGCTGTGACTGTTCGGCACACTGGCTTTGTGAGCTATGTGTTGCACGTGTTTTGTTTTGGGGTAGCGGTTGCTTGGGTGTCTGCTTTGGAGGTCTCTGCTGCTTAGGCAGATTTTTATTTAGAGCCTCCGAGTATGTTTTTCTGTGTTTATGTGTTTGGTTTGCTGTCGTGGTAGGTCTATGTGAGACTAGAATTGTAGTGAGTGTGGTTTCCTTCTCCTCCTGACTGGTTACACCAGTACTGAGTTGAGAGAGCTTAGCCTCCAGTTTGGCTATATGGCTGCATCTCTCACATGTGTTGGAATTTGTTGGGAGGAGGAGAGGGTTGTCTGTGTACATGAGGCAGTTGTAACATTGCCTCAAGATTCCCAGATTCACCAGCTGGACCAGAGAGGAGATTGACAACTGACCTTTGGACATGCTAGAATAGTATTGGGAATTCCTTTATAATTGAAAAAAAGGGCCAATGGGGAACAAGGTACTCGAGGGGAGTTTGTGAGGGTGTAGTGCTTTTAATTTTTTAGTGCTGACTTAGTGAGCAAGTGCCAGGTAACTTAAATGCAAAAACGACAAACAGTAACTTTCTTTCAAGTGAAACAAGGAAATAAGTACAGTAAGCAATGCAGATATCACTAGGGATCCACAGAAGCACTGAAAAGCCGTGTTTTAGATGGAATTAGCATTTCAGGGAAATAACAAGCATACAAACAAAGCTAGATTCAGTGCAGGCCTGGATCTAGTCTATGCTACAGCAAACAAGGTGTACCAATTTCGGTAAGAAGCAGTTCAAATATGCAGGCACTATAAGCCTTTCACCAGAAATTCCCAGCTCAGAAGGGCAGAGTCCAGCCTCTCCTCCCACAAGAGTGCAGAACACGAACCCTCTTAATGTAAAATAACTGGCCTGAAGCCCAAGTGCTTAAACCAGAACTAATACACTTTTAGAATAACAGACACTGAGCCCTCAATCAGCAGTTCCCAACTTAGAAGGATGTAAGCTACCTGTCCTGCCACCACAGTGCAGGCCACAAACCTTCCTAATGTAAAATAACTGGTCTGAAGCCCAAGTGCTTAATCCAAAAGACTTAGAATGATAGCTACATTTTAATCAAGTTACTACTAAGCAGTAATAAATACAATTGAATACTTTAAAGAATGCCTGGATTAGTGCTCAAGTTATACAAACAAAGCTAGATTCAGCAGGCCTGGATCTAGTCTATGCTACAGCAAACAAGGTGTACCAATTTCAGTAAGAAGCAGTTCAAATATGCAGGTACTATAAGCCTTTAACCAGAAATTCCCAGCTCAGAAGGGCAGAGTCCAGCCTCTCCTCCCACAAGAGTGCAGACCACGAACCCTCTTAATGTAAAATAACTGGCCTGAAGCCCAAGTGCTTAAACCAGAATCAATACACTTTTAGAATAACAGACACTGAGCCCTCAGTCAGCAGTTCCCAACTTAGAAGGATGTAAGCTACCTGTTCTGCCACTACAGTGCAGACCACAAACCTTCTTAATGTAAAACAACTGGTCTGAAGCCCAAGTGCTTAAACTAAAACGCTTAGAATGAGTTACACCAAGTAGTAATAAATACAATTGAGTACTTTTAAGATGACGCAAAAGCAAAATAAATACAGTAAAAGCAGATTTTTTTTTTCTTAAGTGGAAAGAGAGAAAGGAAAGAGAGAAAGGAGCAGCAGAAACTAAGCTGATTGGCCTTCTCAAATGTTCTCCCTGTACTTGGTAGAATGAGGTAATGACACTAGACTGGGAGGAGGGTCCCAGATCAAATTTACACTAGGGGTGGGCAACTGCAAAGCCACCAACTATAAAACACTATACCAACAGGGAGGGAAGGTGGGAAACAAACTGCAGAAATGTTTCTCACAGCTGAAAAGCAGCAGTGAGCCTTTAAATGAAAGTTTTAAACAGTTTTAAACAGCTAAAGGAGCCTCTAGAAAAAAAGGGTTTAACTGCAACAAGTTATCAGAAACAAACCCAACAGATGCCTAATAAAAGTGGACAATTTCCACTTAATACCTCACACACAGTGAAACTATCTAGAAAAATACACAGTACACAAAGTGCTATAAATAACAAAGAAATAAAGAACAAAATAAAAAACAGGATACTTAATGTTATATATTATAGCTCCGAGTTTCCTCAGTGTCTTTCCTTTGATCAACTCAGTGGATCTGCATATCTTCTAAGTTTTTCTGCCTGCGATGATATTTTTAATCTATTATTTGTGATAGTGTATGATAGATCTTGATCTGTTCTGATACTGCAAATTGCTTTTATCACATCTGAGTATTTGTGTTGCTCTGTTCCCTCTGCTATACTCTAACAGTGACACTTTCTGTCTTAATTGCTTTATAGTTTTTCTCTATTCGATACTTCCATGATGGCATTTGATTTCTCCCCTTCCTTTCTCTTACTGTGCTGCATTTTTGTGGTAGGACTATCTTAATTCAGCTGCACAGTAATATATCCTATTTACTTCTGTAATATTGCATGGATTTCTATGAACAGTCCTAATTACTATGTTCATCTGTTTTATCAAACTTCTAACTTTTTTGTTTTATTGACTTTCTGTGGTCTGTTTCTTTCAGTGACCTTAATATGTCTGTTCATCTCTATTAAATCAAGCAACTCTTCTCTTAGATAATTTTCATCTAAACTGATTGCACATTCTTTGTTCTCCACTTCCTGTGGGCATTCTATAGAAAGCTCCAAAGCATCTTCTTGTGTCACATTCTCTTCAGTGTTATCCACTGCTCTTTTATATGGGAACTCATTGGCCTATCACTTCACAACATTGACTGTGTCAGAGTTGCACAGCAAGGAAAGGATCAGGAAACTGAACTGTGGCAACTCCAACTGAACTTTTGTACTGGCTTCCTATGAAAGGCTCCAAAGTATCTTCAAATGGCATCTGATCAGAACGTTCCTGCTCCGCTGGTTTCTCCTTAATTTGGGTATCCACTGCTCTATCCTGCTGTGATGTTATCAGAGTTACATTTTCAGCACTAAATCCTTCAGTTCACAGGTTATCAATAACCTCAGTTTCTATTTCTTTAACTTCTCCATTACTAATCCTCTTTTCCACCTTTCCTCTCTTTTATTTATTTTTTTTTGTATTGTAAATTTTATTATACCCAGATGCCTTTGCCTGCAGTTTTCTTCAAATAACTTTGGTGCTGCTCTTTTTGTACTGATTAGTTTTGCTTACTCCTTTGCATAAATATTGCACCATATTAAATCTATTTATATTTCTCTTTGTAGCTGTACATATTTGTATATCAAAGGCAAGGGTGCCCAGTTTACAACCCAGTGGGACACCGCTGGTGCCACTATTTCCTTCTAGAGCAAACACTCCTGACTTTAATGGTAGGGTCTCTGTCAAAGCCAATTACCTATCCAGCAATGTACATGAGTTAATCCTGAATTGGGACAATTTGTCAAAAATTCCCGAATGGAAGGTAGTGTCAATAACCTAGACAGGGTCCTAGTAGGCAGCATGGACTATATGTCAATGATCTGGGGCTGGTTTAGCCCATTCCAAGAGCTCAATCCAGGCAAGCAGACATGATTTCTCAGCTGTAAACTATTTAGCAATCAGACATATCAGGTAATCTATTTCACTGTGAATTACTTCAACTAAAATGTACTCATTAGTCTTGTAAATATTTCTAGTAGATTAATAGACCTGTGATTCTGAAGGTCAGCAGAGAATGTCCTTTATGCAAGGGCATCAACATCTGTTCTCCATACCTTGAGGGATATAAAGTCTCAGCTCTGCTGGAGTGAGCATTTCAGATGAGTGTCACCAGCTTTGACAGAAGATGAAAAAAGAAGTTATGTTCCTACCATAATTTTCCATTTGTGTTGTCGATCATCTGTTCTTGACTCTTGGGTAGTCACTTCCAGTCCAGCCATTATATACTCACACCTGCCAAAAATCTCATAATGCCCCTCTCCAAATCATCTCAGACTGAGTTTGCAGACTTATAGATAGCCAGAAGAACCATAAGCAATAATGAAGAAGCCACGTCCAAGGCAAACCCTAACAAGGCGCCCAAGACAAATGTTCATTCCTTCAGGAATTTACAGGAGGGGGTAGGATGGCAAGAATGGATGAAAATCATCAACATAGATGGAACGTTATGGTAAGAACATCACTTCTTTATCTGATGATGTCAAACTTCATCTATTCTTGATGCTTGGGACAGAATCCCCAGCTACTTTAGATCCTGGGTGCCCCTATGGAAGCATATTCCTGAGAACCAAAGGAAGCTCCTCCCTGCAGACCAGATCCAATTTGTAATGAGTAATAAAGGTATGTGCAGTAGCCCACGTTGCTGCTTTAATTCGTGGAAGCCTTGGAATGGAAAACAGTTGAACTGGCCATTGATCTGGTGAAATGCACTTACACAGGTAACTTGTGACTCTTTTTATTATATACGTATGTAATACAAACTCAGCCATTTTTAACAATGTAACTTTTGAAACAGAGTTCCCTAAAGTTAGGCTGGAAAAGATGCAAATTGTTCTGGTTTTCTAAATTCTTTAGTTCTGTTGAGATAGAAGCATACTTGTCTGTAAACATCCAGCAACTGTAGGCAATATTCACTTTTGTTGGAAAAATTGGGGAAGAAAACAGGCATGTCTATAGTTTGATTAATAATGGACTGGTTCTGAGTGAAACTCTATCCTTATAGAAAATTAAGTAAGACAATTTTGAGCATAAAGCCTGCATCTTAGAAATTCATCTTGTGGAAGTTATAGCTATGAGGAAAAGTGTTTTCCATGAAAGAAACTTTATGTTACATGTTGCTGCTGGCTGAAAGGGAGTAAACATCAGAGAATGAACAACAATGGTCAGATCCCATGGGAGTAGAGGGTCTTTAAATGTAGGCTTTAAATGCAGAGTTCCTTTAAGGAACACTTTACATAGTCTATGTGAAATTAGAGGAAGGTCCCCAAAACCATTATAGATATTAGACATGGCAGCTAATTGGACTTTACCTGTGGAGGCGGAAGCCCCTTGATAAAAAAGAATGGCTAGAAATTCTAGAACTTTTTCTACAGGAGTGAAAAAAGATCATAAGCACAGGTTAAAAACCTCTTCCACTTACTAAGGTAGAGTTTCCTGGTAGATGGTCTATGGGAAGCCAGCAGAATTTTCTGCACCGAGGTAGATATATCATTATGGCTGGTGACTAGCGGAATTGGAGGAACCAAGCTGTCAGCTAGAGATTTTGAAAGTTGGGGTGCACCAGTCCCTGAGGGTGAGACAGCAGGTCTGTAACTGGGTCCAGAATGCATGGACAGTGAACTAGATGATGCCATAGGAAGGGGAAACAAATTTGTTGAGGGCAATAGGGTGCAATGAGGATCACTTTGTTTCTCCGGGGGTGACAGGGGAACCCTCCCTGTCATCAAAATCAGTGTCCTCAGTGAAGTACTCTTCAGGGGAGTCCACGTGTTTCCTCTTACATTTTTTCTTCTGAGGAAGCTCCTCAGTGGGAATGTCTGAGGAGGTCTCAGAAAAAGGGTGGTCCTCAGATGGGATATCTTGCAACCTTGGAGCTTAGTGTCTGGGTGCAGAGGTTGGTGGAAGCTCCCAGTAAGAAGGGGTCAGTGGATGAAACTCCCGATACAGCAGGAGCCACCTGGCAGCCTGCAGTAGCCAATGCTCTCTCCAGAGCCTGGAAAGCAGGCTCCCCCAAGGAGGGATGGGAGCCCAGAACTGAGAAAGATGAACTCAGAACCAGGGTCACACCCCACCCCCAAAAGACCCACTTCCAAAACCAGAGTCGAAGGACCCCCAGCCGATGGAGTTGCAAGAGACAAAGACAACTCTGAATAAAATACAGGAGTCCACTCAAACCTCTTGGGCCTAACAGCGAAGACACAATCTTGTGAATCCATTGGTTCTAAAGGGAACCAAGGAAGACAGAGCTGAGTCCGGAACCGAAGGCAAGGGGGCTGTCTATGCTGGAGCAGTGGGAACCTGAGTGGTCAGAGTCGGGAGCTCTAAAGCCTCTGAGGAGGTCAGACGAGGAAGGACTGGAGAAGTCCTGGGAGAAACATCCCTGCTCCACGACGGAGAGGGGGTAGGGAAGAAGTAGAAAGACCCCTAGCCATGAGGAGCCAGTCCACCAATTTCACTACATCAACTTCAGTGAGAGTCCAGGAGGAGCAAACAGACAATCCAGAGGGAGATTCTAGCCTTTCTGTAAAGGAATTGGGAAGTTGCCAAAGAAGGGGGTCAATGGAAGGGGAACACTTTGGCCGGGTGTATAAACAAGAACAATTTTCGGCACCGAAGGGGGGGTGTATGATCTGTTGTGGTGCAGAAGGAGATGTCGGCACCGATGTGGAATCTAAAGAAGATGGTGCTGATACTGAAGGCAAGAGATGACTGATGCGAAGAATGAGTCCATTCAGAGAGCTTCAGAACCTTAGCTCTCAATTCTGAGGAGGAACCAACAGAAGAGGTCTTTTGTTTTCTTGATGTCGGTGCTGATTGAGACATTGGCAGCAAAAAAGAAGTTACGTACTCACCATAACATTCCATGTAAGTTGTCCATCTCATCTTCATTCTATACCGATGGGGTTCGGAACCAATCTTCGGTTCCGACTCGGCCGCTTACTAAAGCTTGTGATCTCAAACTAGCTCATGGCTCCATCCCTATCCCATGATGCTGCAGTGCCTTCCTCAGATCTTATTTGTTGGTGAAATTTATGTCTCTATCTACACACTTCCTATAGAAATACATATGTACAATATACACAAACCTGGACAAGGATCAAAGGTTTACAAGGGACAGTAGGTCTTTCTAGATCCTCCAGGAGTTAACAAGGCAGGGGGGTGGAGGGAGGGACATAAGAATGAAGAGATGGACAACTCACATGGAATGGTCTGGTGAGTACATAACTTCTTTATGTAAAGTTGTCCTACTTCGTCTTCATTCTATACTGATGGGACAGCGTCCCTAGCACCATCTTTCCTGGGTGGCTCACGGGAGAATATTCTTCAGTACAGAACCAAAAGAGGCCCTGTCCCTGGAGCCCAAGTCTATTTTGTAATGAGTGATAAAGGTGTGAGGTCTTGCCCATGTTGCTGCAGCACAATGAATTACTTACCTCATTTTAAAGGCCTGATAGGTTGACACAGATCTGGTAGAATGTGCCTTAGCTTTATTTAACAACTGTTTGTCTGCTGACTGATAAATAAATGAAATACATTCTGACAACTATCTGGATAAAGTTGTTTTTGTTACTGCTGAACCTATTTTGTTTTCTGAAAAAGAGACAGAGTTGATCAGATTTTCTATGTGGTTTTGTTCTATGCAAGTAGAAGCATAATTGTCTATGCACATCAAGCTGGTGAAGCATGTATTCTGCCTTATTGCGGTATTTGGGGAAGAAAACTGGTAGATCTATAGATTGATTCAGATTGAACTCTGAACATACTTTTGGTAAAAAGGAAGGGTTTGTGCATAATGAAACTCTATCATTATGGAATACCATGTATGGAGGTTTGATTGTCAAAGCTTGTAACTCTGAAACCATTCTAGCTGATGTGATTGCTACCAGAAAAACAGTTTGAGGATAAAAATTTCAAGGCACAAGATGATGCTGGTTCAAAAGGCAGCAAAATGATGTGAGAAAGAATGAAATGAAGATTCCACGGTGGAAGAGGTGGTCTTAGCAAATTGGTGCCTCTCAGGAAGGCTTTTGACAGTTTATGAGACATGATATTCATACCTTCATTCCCGATGTGAAAATTGGATATTGCTGCTAAATGAACTCGAATAGTTGCTGCAGCCACTCTCCCTCATTAAAAAGCTTAGTTAGAAATTCCAGAATGAAAGCTAAGGGTGCTGAAGAAGGGTCAATTAAGTGTTGTGAAACCCAAAATGAGAACCTCTTCCATTTGTTGTGGTACAGTTTTCTCGTAGAAACCTTATGAGAAGAAATTAATATGTGCCAGACTTCTAGAGTGAAATTGTGTAGCCTGGCAATTCTGGTAATTGGAGCAGCCATGCTGGCAATGTTAGTGAGTGAAGAGATGGATGAAGAGTCCCCGACGAGTGTCAGGAGGTCTGGTATTGGGTCCAGAATCCAAGGCTCTTCCAGAAGATGAGGCTTCAAGAAGGGGAACCATATCTGATGAGGCCAGAATGGGGCTATTAGAATCTAGATCCTTCCTAGCCTACTGAGTTTCTGAAGAACATTGGGTATTAGAAGAAAGAGAAGAAATGTGTAAAGGAGTCCCAGGGGCCAATAGTGTACTAGTGCATCCCTGGGGGACTCCCCCAGAGGGCAGATCAGGGTGAAGTAGCTGTTGGACTTTGCATTTGTGGCTGTGGTGAATAGAGCACAGCCAGGCTGGCCCCATCTGCAGAAAATCTTTTCTGCTACTTCTTTCTTCATGGACCACTCATGTGGCATCAGAATGGCTCTGCTTAGTTTGTCCACTATCACACTGGATTTTCCCAGAATATGCGTTGCTATTAGAAAATGCTGGGGAAGATGTCGCCCACTGCCATACTCTCAAGGCCACTTGACAGAGCAGGTAGGATCTGGTTCCTCCTTGTTTATGTACCATACTACTGACATATTGTCTGTTTGTATTGCAATTGTACTGATCTGAAGAGAGTCCTGGAATGCTTGCAACACCACCAGCACTGCTCTCATCTTTAGTACATTGATATGCAAGTGAGCCTCATGGTCTTGCCAAGTGCCTTGGGCTGTTCTTCCCTGATAATGCCCCCCACCCTATCTGGGAAGCATCCATGGTCACTGTGGCTAACAGGATAGGGGGAGAGATGGATCAGCCCATCGTTACCTGGTCAGAGTGAAGCTACCAATGAAGGTCTTTTCCTGCAGGTGTCCGTCAGAGTTATGAAATGGCACACAGGTAGCTCTTGCATGGACCATAGCATCCACTGGGAGGATTCTCGTGTAATCTCGCTAGGACAATTACCATCATTGCTGCTGCCATCATGCCCAATACTTTTAGGATGGTCTTTGCCTGAACTTTTGTCTTGGAGAGGAGGTCCTGGATTTGGAAACGAAGATTCTGAACTCTGATGGCAACTTGACTATCATGCTTTTTGTATCTATTTCTACACCTATAAAGACGATAAGTTGTGATGGCAATAAGGCAGATTTTTGGTAGTTTACTGAAATCCCTAGCTGAGCACATATCTTCAGGGTAGTCTCTTGTCTGAATCTGTAGGTGCTTGGTGGTGGCGGTTAGGAGCCATTCATCTAGATAAAAAAACACCTGGAATCCTAGACGCCTCAAGTGAGCCGTAACTACTGCCATACATTTGGTGAACACTCTGGGGGTGCAGTGAGACCAAAGAGCACAGCTTGAAATTGGAAACGACTGGCTCCCAGCCGAAAGCACAGATGACTCCTGGATAGCCTGTCCATTTTTATATGGGAGTACGCATCCTGGAGGTCTATCAAGCACATCCAATTGTCTTTCTCTAAAAAGGGAAGAAATTACTGTAGCGTGACCATCCAGAACGTTGTCTTTTTTACTGATTTGTTTAATCTGCTGAGATCCAATAGGGGTCTCCAGTCCCCTGTCTTGTTCAGAACTAAAAAGAACCTTGAGGAAGTTCCGGATCCTATCTGGTCTGCCAGTACTGATTGGATGACTTTTTTGAAGCAACTTTTGAACTTCTAATGTTGCTTGTTCCCTGTGACTGGGTGGAACATCCGGGATTTTCTTTATCCCGGGAGGTGGCATGGAAAAGGGGATTGTGTAACCTCTGGATATGATACTTAGCACCCACTTGTCTTTCATTATGTTAAGCCAGGCTTGTAGGTGCAAAGATAAGTATCCTCCAACTGCCTCCAAAGAGGGACAGTCGGGCCACCTTTCAAGAATGCTGATAGGGCTTGCTGAAGAAGGATCCTCAGTCACCCTGGTTCTGCAGACCCCCAATGCTGCATGGGCAGCGTCTTCTATTACCTCCTCTGCTCTTGGAGGAAAATTCACTTTGTATGTCCTGAAAGGCCCTCTGGGTTTTACGGAACCATATTTTTCCACCTTTTTGACCCTTGGGATAGGGTCTAGAAGGTGTGGAAAAATGGACTCCGATGGCAGTGAGAGTCCTTCTTTTGTTCACACCGGGTAAGCGTTTCCTTGACTTTAGGCCCGAACAAGGACAAGCCATCAAATGGGTTACTGACAAAGGATGACTTGAAAGGTTCCGCAAAATTGCACAAGCACATCCAGGAATGTCTCCTAACAGCAATTCCAGAACCCGCTGACCTGCTCGCTCCATCAGCTGCATAAGAAACGAGCCTCATGGACAAGTTAACCACTGAAATAAGGGTGGAAAGCTGGGAAAATACCTTATCTGTTACCCCCGCAGCTACTGTACCCTGTAGAGTATCTCCAAGCTCTTTTAGGAGATCTCTCTAAAGTCTTGTAAAATGTGTAAGGTAATTCAGGGACCTTAGGGTGAAGGCTGCTGAAGAAAACATGTGCTTTCTGTAGCTGTCCATCATCCGCGACTCCTTATTAGAGGGATGGACAGATGTGGAAGTCTCACATAGTCCCTTCTTTGTGGCCGCCACCACCACCATAGCATTTATGGGGAGTTCCTTTGGTTAAGAAGGTTTTGTCATCTGGGGCGGTGATAAATTTGCTAGGCTTCCAAGGGACAGGCTCTACTGTATCTGGTGACTCCCATGCCTTTCAACAAACTAAGTCCATTAGTTCGTCGAAAGGTGGGGACACCAAGGTGGCTGAAGGTCAAGACCCAAAAGCCTTCAGGTACACGGACTCATCAGAAGGGGTAATGGGCTTCCAGACACCTCTCTGTTTAAGGATTTCCAGATGTCCGCAAAGGATACATCCTCAGACGGCGACTGTGGGGACCCTTCTGACTCCCTGAGGTCTGTGTCCAATGTGATTGACTCATCCTGGGAGTCTACATGCTTCCTCTTACATGACTTCTTCCAGGGAACCTCTTTGTTGGGACATTCTGGAGAAGCTTCAGAAGATAAGTTCTCACCCAACTAGGTGTCCTGAGACTTAGGGTCTCTCTGCTGTTCAGGGATCGAATGTGTAGAGGTAGATACTGGTGCTTCCTGGGATGGAGCACTTGGTTCCAACAGTGATTATGTCCATGGGGACAGGGTCTCCTCAGGGCTGTGAAGGCCCCCCTCCCATGGTCCATGGTAATCCCTAGTGTTGAGGATCCCCCCAGTACCATGGGGGTTGGCTCTGAAGCTGAGGTAGGAGCCAAGCTCACCCGAGCCGAGGCACCAAGGAGTAAAGTTGGAGCTGAAAGAATCTTGGCCCGACTATCCCCCCTGGACTTTACCGGTGAGCGTTGGCTCCTAGGTGCCTCGGAAGGCTCTGAGGTATTCAGAGTGATCGAAGACAAACAAGCTATAACAGTTCTTGGCTCCGTTGGTTCCAACACTGTTGATACCAAGAATTCTGGCTCTGAAACCTGTACTGGGGTCAGAGGAGGAATGGAAGATAAGGGAATGGGTACCTTCGGTTCCAATTTGGCAAGCGCTGGTGTCTTGAGTAACCTCTGCACCACCTGATCCACATCAAAATCAGATAAGCTCCTGGAGGATCTGGAAGATGGAGCAGATGCTACCAACTAAAGTATCGGAGACCTAAGAGTCGGGGAGACCAGCTCCAAAGCAAGTGAGCCAACTGTAACGGTCATCGGTTCTGGTAAACATGGCGCGGAGACAGTAGGTCTACCATGATTAGGTTTTCTCGAGGTTGTTGGAGACATCCTGGGCTGTTTAGTCAATGGCTCTGATGACGAAGAAGTAGTAGATGACCTTTTTGTGGACTGACCATGAGATTCAGGAGGACTTTGAGCATTGTCCAAGGCTTCGTCAAAAGAAGACTTAAGTAACCCTCTCAAAATAAGTTTGTTTTTACGCTCCTGTAAAACTCTTGAGCTAAAAGAATGACAAATGGAGCATGTCTCCTGTAAATGGATCAGCCCTAAACAATAAACACACTCAGTATGTTCATCAGTGATGGGCATTTTTTGAGAGCAATTAGGACATTTTTTGAAACCAGATGGTTTCACCTCTTTTTGTTTTGACGTCATGCAATTTAGAGCATTAGGGCCAGCTATTAATCCCTGCAAGACTGCAGTGGCAAATCCAGCTCTGGATTTAGAAAAGATAGGCAAGTGGTAATGCTTGGTGAAGGTATGTACAGAGGTCCAGGTAGCAGCTTCTAGGATGTCCCTGGTAGGGACCTCTCTGAGAAATGCTGCAGCGGTAGATGCAGCCCTGGTGGAATGTGATCTTATCCCCTGTGGGGTAGGTTTTCCATGGTGATTGTAGCAGAAATGAATGCAATGGGCTACCCATTTTGAAATGGTTTGCTTTGAAATGACTTTCCCCTCTGCCCCTGCAGCAAAGCTAACTAGCAGCTGCTCAGATTTTCTGGTAGGCTTAATCCTGTCCAAATAGAATCTAAGTTATCTGTGCACATCCAGAGAGTGCAGTATTTGTTCACCTTTGTTTTGTGGATTAGAGAAAAAGTAGGCAAATTAATGGACTGATTTAGGGCCACAGAAGACACCACCTTGGACATAAAGGATAAGTCCTGAGGGAAACCTTGTCCACATGGAAGATAATGAAGGGTTCCACTGCCATGAGGGCCTGTAATTCAGACACTCTTCTTGCAAGTGATGGCTAGAAGGAAGGCTGTTTTCCAAGAAAGGAATTTCAACTCAGCTGTAGCCGCTGGTTCAAAGGTGGGAAGAGTGAGCTTTTCCAATACAAAGTTAAGGTCCCAGGCTGGAGTGGGAGCTCTCCTGGGGAGGTCTTAAATTTTTGGCCCCTCTAAGGAATTGCTTTAGCAAGGGGTGAGAGAAAAGGGGTGGCTCTGTATTATAATGTGCCGAAATGGCAGAGGCATGAATTTTAATTGACAAGAAGGATAGGCCCATTTATGTTAATTACTGTAGAATCTGAGGTAAGCTGGGCACCGTTGTGCCCATCCCCTGAGCCAGGCTCCAGGAACAGTACCTTTTCCACTTTTCAGCATAGGATTTTCTAGTGCTAGGCCTCCTTGCCTCCAGAATGACATCCAGTACCTGCTTACTGAGGGATGCTAAGGGAGAGCTCAAGGAATTAGCCAGACTGCAAGGTTCAGGGTTTGAAGCTAAGGGTGCAGAATCTGGCCCGCCTGTTGGGACAGCAGGGAAGGGGTCTGAGGCAGGTGCCATGGTTGTAGCAGTGCCATACTGTGCAAGAGGGGGTGCCAGTGCCAGCATGGCAAGTCTGGTGCAATCAGTATTGTCCTTGGCTTGTCCTGTTTGATCTTTAGTAGAACCTTCGAGAGGAGAGGCAGAGGTGGAAAGGCATAAACTGAGAGGCTTTCCCAGGTAAAGGACAGGGCATCCACTTTCCAAGCTTGGCTGTGTGGAGTTCTTGTGCAGAATTTGTTCAATTGGTAGTTCTGAGGGGACGCAAACAGGTCTATCTCTGGAGTCCCCCATTTGTTCCTCAAGAGGCTGAATATTTTGGCTTCTAGTTTCCATTCATGTGCATCCATGAGATTTCTGCTTAAGTCGTCTGCCAGTGAATTTAGTATGTCTGGCAGTAATTGAGCTTGCAGGTGTACTTAGTAGCTCAAGGCTGTGTTCCACAGAGCCATGGCTAGTCTGCAGAGGGTACAAGTGGGTTCCCCCCTGCTTGTTTATGTACCACATAACTTTGGTGTTGTCTGGTTTTACCAATAGTTGTCCTGAAAGAATACAGTATGAAGGCTGTCAGAGCACTTTGTACAGCTAACATTTCCTTTTGACTGATATGCAGGTGAATCTGGCTTGGGTTCCATTTGCCCTGCCATGTGAGCCCCCCCCCATGCAAAGTCTGATGCATCTGTTGTTAGGATTTGGGCGGCAGGGGTAGAGTGAAAGGGAGTCCCTTGTGGTAGCAGGCCTCTGTCCACCAAAGCAACTCTGTCTTGATACAAGGAATGATAGAAGTCATTGTTTCCAGCTCCTGAGAATGTTGACACCATAGGCTTTTTAGATACCATTGGAATTTCTTCATATGCAGTCTTGCATATGGAATTAGTAAAATGCAAGAAGCCATGAACACCAGGCCTTGCAGTATTTTTCTTGCAGATAGCTGGGGTTTTGTGGCCAATAGTTTGAAGCAGATTGTAAAGTAAACTTGTTTCTCTGGGGTGAGGAATGCCATCTGGGAAGTTGTGTTCAAGCTTGCTCCCAGGAATACAATCTGTTGGCAGGGTACTAGGTGAGATTTCTTTTTGTTGATGGTGTACCCCAGTGAGGTTAGAAGTTTCTTTACGAATGCCAGGTGTTGTAATAGCAAGTCCTGGCTTTCTGCCTGAATCAAACAATCATCCAAATATGGGTAAATCTGAATATTTCTCAGCCTGCAAAATGCAATAGCTGGAGCTAGGCACTTTGTGAATACCCTGGGCGCAGTAGATAAGCCAAAGGGAAGTGCAGAGAACTGGAGCCTGACCTGAAGCGTAGGTATTTCCTGAAAGATTCCTTTATTGGGATGTGCAGGTAAGCTTCCTTTAAGTCTAGGGTTGCCAGCCAGGCATCCTTGGCTAGCATGGGAAGAAGCTGCTGCAGAGTTAGCATTTTGAATTTTGGAACTACCAGAAAGGTGTTGAGAATAGAGAGGTCCAGGATAGGATGCCAGGAGTTGTCTTTTCTGGGTACCAGAAAAAGTCTTGAATAAAACCCTTGTCCCCTTTGTTCTGCTGGGACAGGCTGAATATTGAGGAGAGAGAGAACCTGCTGTTGGGCCTCCGCCCATTGATTTGGGGGTAGGTCTGGCCAACCATTTGGTGTTGGTAGGGTGTGGAAGTGGAATCTGTATCCTTGGGAAACTATGTTCAAAACCCAATTGTCCTGGGTAACGAGTTCCCATTTTTTTGCATGCAGGGTGAACTTTCCTCCTAAGGTAGCAGGTAGTAGAGCAGGGCTTAGAAGGGTTAAGGTTGTCAGTCGTACCATTTTTCCTTAGGGGGGTGGCTTACTACTCCCTGCTTTGGAAGTGGGAGCCACCCACTACTTAGGTTTGTACAAAGCTTGAAACTGTAGCCTAGGTGATCTGCTGTTCCTGGGTTTGAACTGAAAAGGCCTAGAAGGGACTGGAAAGGACCAGTTCTTGGATGACCAATGCCTACTGAATTTGGGAGGCTTGTACTTGTTGGAAATCTTTAACAGTTTGCATAGATTTAGCTTTTTCCTCCATCCTTTTGAGGACAACTTCTGCTTTGTTGCCAGAAAGGCGGTCTTAGTTTAAGGGAGCATCCAGTAATTTAGCTTTTACATGATCTGGCAAGTTTTGTTCCTTAAGCCAAGCATACCTTCTAAGTACAGACCCAGTGACAGCAGCCCTGCAAGATGATTGTAAAGCGTCAAAACCACATTACAAAGTATGTTTACCAACTTGTTCTGTAGAATGCATTAAATCCTGTAATTCTTTGTGTTCAGTACAGTCAGGAATCAACATAATTTTCTGTTTAAGTAGCTTCATAACATGCTGCTGATACTTTAACATATGAAAATGGAAATTTAAAGCCCTGATGGCCAAAGTAGCAGAAGTGTACACCTTTTTACCCCATCTGTCTAAGGCTCTAGAATCTCTATCAGAAGGGGTAGGATTTTTGGCAGCAGTAGCCTTAATACCTTTTGGTCCTTGGGAAATGGTCTCTGGATCCGCAGAAGGATTCTTGAAGAGGAACTTGTCAGAATCAACTCTCTGCTTGAAAGTGACAAACCAGCTGGCAGTGCATGCTCTCAGGAACCTAGGACACAATACGTTCAAATTTCATGTTCTTGAACACATCCCTAAATCTCGCTTAGGCGGGACCACAACTCACTGCTTGAGAAGAGGGAACTCGAGTGGCAAATACATTTGCAGGCAAGGAAAAGACCAGGCCTTAACTATGCGGAATCTTTGACCCCAGTCTTGTATCTCAGAAAGATACAACATCGTATACCACAACCTCTGTGCCTGGACCTCTAACAGATTTACCAATGAAATGTTACCTTTCGTGCGACAGCCAGTTTTGATCTCACCAGTCGACCTCCA
Organism: Protopterus annectens; assembly: GCF_019279795.1. Taxonomy (NCBI): domain Eukaryota; kingdom Metazoa; phylum Chordata; order Ceratodontiformes; family Protopteridae; genus Protopterus; species Protopterus annectens. The sequence goes on along the minus strand of NC_056737.1, from coordinate 925,036,382 downwards.
GCCCATGGTCTGATACTTCCCCTGGCAAATTTGGACTCAATTGTTTTTGGTCAATGGTTCATCTATATATATATATATTTTTTTTTTCTTTCATGTTTTCTACAATGGTTCAGTATTACTTTTTTTCGTGTCTTTCTAGCTTTTCAGGTTACATATCAGTGACATTTTAAGATTGTTTTTTTAATTAACAGCCCTCATTCAGTTCCATATCTTCATACATTAGTTTCTATTGATATCCATTATTTAAGAATTTTTCACTATTTTGTTTCTCTTTTTAGTTTCTGTATCTTATTTTTTGGATATCTAGCCTGGTTCTTATTTTTTTGTTTTTCTAGCCTGTTTCTTATTTTACATACATGTTATTGCTATTTCTCTAGTAAGCTCGGCTTTGCTTATTATGCTCTTTTTAGGTCGTCCACCATCCTGACGAAGATTTCAAAAAGTGTAGCCTAACAATGTATTTTACCAGCACGGGTTGATTTTTTTCCAGTAAGACTATTTTTAGTTAACTACATTTTTTTAGCTAATTTTAGCTAATCTCCGAACTTCACTATTGTAGGTTTAGATTGATTCTACTAACCAGAAATGAGCTGGCTCAGGGTATCTAACCTATCAGATTGTAAGGTGTGATGTCAAGTTGTCGTGCCCAATCACAATAAAGGTTTTTTCACCCACACATGATTGGCTGCCACTGACACACCCCCAGGTACTCTTATAAAAGGAAATCCTCCGGATCACTCTTTCCATTAAGGAACTACGCTTCGATGGTGATTGTACTTCTGGTACTTTATACTTCAATAAAGTACAACCTTCTAGAATCTGAACTTCGACTACGTTGATTTTTTTACCACCATGGCGAGCAGAGCTCCTTAGCTGAGCCACATTTACATTATTTTGCCTGTTTTTCTGTGTGTTTCATCTTTGATTTGTAGCTGCTACACTAGCGGTTCCTCTCACCAGGCGACCTGACCAGCCGGAACTACGACCTGTATATGAAGCCTTTCTAAAGGCTTTACTCAGCCTTCAACCACAAGCGCTCAGGTATGCACAGCCTTTCTCAAGGCTTTACCGGTAGCCCAGCTTCTTCACCGACATCCCACCGTACCTTTATTAAGGCAGCCTACCTGGTCATCCATTTGTTCTTGGCTTCCCTAGGGTATTTTATTCGTGGACAGAGTCAGGTAATCTGTAATACCTGTCAGGTTTTCTGGGAGCTGGAGGTAAAGTGTCTGGGGAAAGGCTAGATTCCAAGAAAGCATCATCTACAATGTCCAGAACAGGAGGGATAGCTAAATGCCTGTGTTGAGGTACGAGTAAGAATTCCCTAAGCCTCTTTTTGGAGTCAGAGTAATCCTGGCTTTCCCAGCAGAAATGCTCCCTAAGAGTGTGCAAGGTTTCACCGAAAGAAAAATCTTCTGGAGGGGAAGCAGAGGGAATGGAATCCTCTGCATCAGAATCCTCATAAGTAGATAAGGGCAAATCCTGGTAATCAGAAGGAGCCAAAAAATCAGATTCCTGATCAGAATAATCAGAAAGAAACTCAGTTCTAGGTCTCTTAGAGGGGGAAGGCTGGCTTCTCCTAATCAAGGTAATGAGGTCTTCAGTCATTCTAAGCATTTGTTTTTTTAGGCATATGGGCCTGGGCCTATGGTTTGGTCGTTAGTTTTCTAGGCGGGGAGCAAGTTTTAGGCCTGGATGAAAACAATGGCATTGGTTTAATATGAGTGTCTGTAGGCCTGAATACACCTTCAGAAGCTGGCGCCTGCACAGCGGCTCCAGACCCATCCAAGGTAGAGACATCCACAGGTTCCATAGTCGAAGCATCTCACGGCATACTGGACTCTGAATGGGTCTCAGTAGAGGCCTGCAAATCAAAAGTAGCGGGTATGAGGGGCTGCGAAAGCACCTCACTGAGTACCGGCAGACTGGCGACTAGCTTAATGGAAGTGCCTTCGGCAGTTTTGGACCTATGTGGTCTGTCTCTGCCTTTATCCTTGCATTTTTTCAGAAGATCGGTAGTCGGATGGCTTGACGAAGCCATTTCGGAGTACACAGAACGAGTACGAAAATAATTAGCTGCAAAAAGAGCTCGATGACGGATAGTTCTGGTGTTGAATAAGGCACAAAACCGACAACGAGGGACGTCGTGGTCTGGGCCTAAACAGGGGATGCAATAAGAATGAAAATCTCTATGAGGTATTTGCTTTCCACAGGTAAGACAATTGTTAACTTTTACTGACATCTGTTAGAGCAAGAAAAAGGATCCCCAATAGGGTACTTAGCTTTTTTGAAGACTTTGGGTCTGAAACTCGAAAATGAAAATTTGAGAAGTTGGCCGACTGGCACTTGCGAACTGCTTCTGCTTCAGGCACTGTACGGCAAGAAAGACTGATGTAATGCCGTCGGCTGCATGTTTTATACCCCTGACGACCTGACATCAAGGAAGAAGTGACAGCATCCGACACAGAAATCCGAAGACTCCGGTATTCAGGCCGGCTGAGGGCTACCTGCAGGCAGATAACCCAAATGTGATGACTGCAACAGTGAAACACGAAGAACATCTACCAGCAATGGTAGGGAAAAAAATACCAACAGGTATAGAAATGCACTCAAAAGTGAAAACGGTGGGTAGAGAAAGGAAAAAACATTAACATTTTATAGCAAATGTGCCAGCTTGATAAGTTCAAGTTCATAGGTACAAAGCAGGCATAGTCAAGAAGACCACTGAGAAGCCTTGCCAGCTAAGCCTGACCTTGATCCTGGCCTGGAGCACCTTGCTACATACTTAAAGATGGATTTATGACTTCCCAGCCACTCATTCAAAACTGAATGCAGCCAATATGCTGCACTGCTTGAAATGTACTGGAAGTTTATTCCATAAATACAGGATTCCTTGGGATAGGAAAATATTGTTCCAGCCTGCTCTGTTTCTGTGCCTGTGAAGATTACCATCTTCACTGTGGCCTTTCATTATGGTGGACATTTTGCTTAGCTGTATGAGATTAAGCAGGGTGGGATAGACTATGTACCCTACTGATGGACACTCTCTGTGCCAAAGAATGGCATACAGAACAAGAACTGTACTCATCAGAAATGTCTTTAAACCCTTGATATAAGTATCATTATGAACAGTAGGTAACAATAACACTTATGGAAGGGTGTAGAGGTCAGCAGCCTTTGTGGCCTATAAGTAAATATCATGAAGGCTTAAACACAAGTCTCACACAGTACAGCTTTTGTACCACAATACATCCTAGGTAATGACAGCTTGTTCCAGAAAGTGTTTTATAAGACAGGTATTTCTATGCATGTGGAACAGCACCAGCAAGTTACAAAGCAATCAAACATGTATGAAGCCCCAGTACAGCAAACTGTATTGTTGGAAGGTGCAATGTGTGTCTTCCAGCCAACACCCAGTATATTGCTGCATCAATTAGAAGCATTTTTTTTAGCACAATATCATGGCATGATGGCAACCGTACTTCCTTTTTGATGGAGAAAAACAAGTGGGATATAAAAAAAAATTGTAGCCTCAGCCTCCAATACTACTATTTTTTTTTTTTTTAACCAGAGTGTGTATCTCTCCCTCAGATGGCCACCAGCAGAATTTAGGTTAGTGACATGAGAAACACTGACCACTTTAGCCCACTAATGCTTACTACTGCCTAAGCTACTGAAATCATGAACATGATCCAGTCTGAATTCCATTTCCAGCCTCTCCAGGTAAATGGAGATCTTCTAAAGCTTGAAGCTGAGCTCATCACATACAGCTGCATCAGCTAAACATTGTCAGTATACCTTCTTTGCACATTGTGATTTCTTGGATCTGTCCAGCAATCACTCCTGCCAAGTGACCCAAGACAGCACTAAATGGAGATTACTTGACAGCTGTGTACTCTCCTTAGCTGACTGCTGATGGCATATGGCTTTACTTCTGATGAAATGTCTAAACAGCCAGTCAGCCTTTGGACCAAGGTGCTCTGCCACCGAGTACACTTATGAGCACCCGTATGATTTTAGATATTTTTGTCTGAGAAGCATTAAACAAGCTGTTTACACCAACTATACTCTGCTAGGTATATCTATCGCCTCATGGGATCGTTGAAGTCTTATTCTACAAGTATAGAACCAGTAAGTGTTACATTTATGAAGGTTAAGTGCTCTAAATAGCTTTTATGTGCAAGTGCACCAACAGACAAGACTTTTCCTTTGTAAAACTTGACATTCTATTGTGGTGACCCAACTATCATCTTTATTTCCTCATTCTGCCATGGAGTGAGATACTAAATCAGTTAACTGTTGTCTTCCCCAAACTGATTATAGTGCAGGTTGTGGAACATAACGTTGCCTAACATGAAGTCACTGGGACTCAACAAGACAAGGAGCCAAGCTCTACCACTAATATTGTTTTGTAATAGGTTACATTGTAATCAAGACATGGAGCCAGGCTCTACCACTAACACATTGTTTTGTAATAGGTTACATTGAATATTAATATTTTGTTTGTTTACAGTGCTTACTTTCTGCTAACTGAAATATATACATTTGCTAGCGGAGCCCCTCAAATTTAGGTGACTTTGGAATGTAAACCAATACTGACTACCTAATCACTCTACATGCTTCAACTCCAGTAGTAATTTCATTCATAGAAAATAAGATTCAGAACATTTCAGTAAAGATGTATGGTTGTAGTCCTCTTTTCATTATTTGCCATGTGTCACTGACCACCATATCTCTCAGTTGCCCAGATTTTCATAGACTATCCAGATTTTTTCCTTGTACTTTCATGCGTTTCTCATAAAATTTGAAATCTTCTGGCAAATCACAGAGAAATTCAGTCTCTTCAGAAAATGCATGGTAACACAAGTTCTGTTATTCTAGCAACTTTCCAAGTTTATAAGAGTTGTTGTCATCTTTCGGCTTTTCCTGGTTACGGGTCCGGACTCCGGCCCGCTAATGATTGGCAGTAGATTTTCACGGTGCCGAGTTGCCAGCTCGATGCCCAACCTTCAATGAAAGCACACCCATTCACGCATGTCTTTCGGAACGCCACTAGACCCGTAGGGAGGACATGCAGACTCCACACAGAAGGCACTCCCCACACACTAGCTGAGAATCGAATGGGAGAATCTCTTGCTGTGAGGCAACAATGAGTAATATTTAAAAATCTATCTATTTTTGGGCATTTGTTCTCCAACTATTTTAGGCTCTGTCCAGATTTCTAGAGCTAACAGGTTGATAGATATGGTGTAACTGCACAGTCACCACAATGGAACATAGGGAAATATGCTTGTTTTTCCCCCAAACATCTTTATTCAATTTACACATATGACAAAGACAATCTTACATTTACATAAATGAAAAACATAGAAAATTATATCACTTTAGTTACAGTTTACATCACAGACACAGTACAGTTGTGTACACTTACCATAAAAGTAGATGTTCGAGTGTATTCACTGTTCCAGTCATTACATTTGGGTAATCTGCTGGCAGGTTGCCCTCAGTTGGCCTGATTAACAAAGTCTTGGGTCCTGCATCAGTTGCTGTCCCTTCTTCCATGATGTCAGGTCGTCAGGGGTATAAAACATGCATCCAACGCCATTACATCAGTTTTTCTTGCCCCAGATGTCAAGTCCCCCCTAATGGGGAGCAAATAAAATTAAAAACACAAACATATACCTCCAACCAAAAGCAAATACACCAAAAAGGCTTTTAAGCATTGTAAAAGAAGGTAGAGGTATAGCCAGAGAAAAGTAGGGGGCTGGAGGGAGGGTAACCAGGACTGCAACAGTGAATACACTCGAACATCTACATTTATGGTAAGTGTACACAACTGTACTATGTTCTTCGTGTTTCACTGTTGCAGTCATTACATTTGGGTAGATTCCCAAAGCTATGGTTGGGAGGAGGAGTTATACAGCATTAGAGCCAGCTATAAGGCCCTGCAAGACAGCAGTGGCAAAGCCAGCTCTGGATTTAGAGAAAACTGGTAAATGATAATGCTTGGTGAAAGTATGTACAGAACTCCAGGTAGCAGCTTCTAGAATATCCCTGGTAGGAACACCTCTGAGAAAGGCTGCAGAAGTAGATGCAGCCCTGGTGGAGTGAGATCTGATCCCCTGGGGGATACGTTTTCCATGGTGCTTACAGCAGAAATGAATGCAATGGCTTATCCATTTAGAAATGGTTTGTTCTGAAATAGCCTTCCCCTCTGCCCCTGCAGCAAATGCTACCAGCAATTGTTCAGATTTTCTTCAAGATTTAGTCCTGTCCAAGTAGAATCTAAGTTGTCTGTGCACATCCAAGGAGTGCAGAATCCATTCCCCTTTGTTCTGTGGATTGGGAAAGAAGGTTGGCAAATGAATGAACTGATTAAGAGCCACACTGGAAACCACCTTGGGCATAAAGGATGGATTGGTCCTCAGAGATACCCTGTCCGCATGAAAGACGAAAGGCTCCACTGCCATAAGGGCCTGTAATTCAGACATCCTTCTAGCTGAAGTAATTGCTAAAAGGAAGGCTGTTTTCCAAGAAAGAAATTTTAAGTCTGCAGTAGCAGCTGGCTCGAAAGGATGTAGAGTGAGCTTCTCCAAAACAAAGTTAAGGTCCCAGGCAGGGGTAGGAGCTCTCCTGGGTGGTCTCATGTTCTTTGCCCCTCTGAGATACTGTTTGAGCAGGGGATGAGAGAAGAGGGGTGGTTCTGTGCTATAGTGAGCTGAAATAGCTGGTGTGGATTTTAATAGAGGAAAAAGACAGGCCCTTGTGCAGCATCTCAGTTAAGTATTTCAAAATCTGAGGTAAATTGGGCCTTGCTGTGCTCATGCCTAAAGACTGGTTCCAGGCACAGAATCTTTTCCATTTGTCAGCATAAGATTTTCTAGTACTAGGTCTTCTCGCCTCCAAGATGACATCCATCACAGGTTTGCTGAGGGATGATAAGGGTGAATTTAAGTGATTAGCCAGGCTGCAAGGTTCAATGTTGGAAGCTGAGGGTGCAGAATTTGGTACTCCTGCTGATACAGCAAGGAAGGTGTCTGAGGCAGGTGCTATGGAGATATTTGCGACACACTGCGCAGGAGTGGCAGGTGCCATGGAGATATTTGCGACACAGTGCGCAGGAGTGGGTACCAGTGTTGGTGTGGCCAGTCTGGAGCAATCAAAATCATTCTTAGTTTGTCCTGTTTGACTTTTAGCAGAACTTTGGACAGCAGAGACAGAAGGGGAAAGGTGCAGACTGATAGGTTTTTCCAGCTGAAGGACAGAGAATCCACTTTCCAGGCTTCTTTGTGGGGAGTCCTTGTGCAAAACTTGTCCAACTGGTAGTTCTGGGGGGAGGCAAACAGATCTATGTCTGGGCTCCCTCATGTGCTTGTCAACATGTTGAAAATCCATGGTTCCAGTTTCCACTCGTGTGGATCCATGAGATTTCTGCTTAGTCCATCTGCCAGTGTATTCAATTTTCCTGGCAGGAATTGAGCTTGTAGGTGCACTTGGTAGCTCAAGGCTGTGTTCCACAATGCCATGGCTAGTCTGCAGAGGGGATAAGAATGTGTACCCCCCTGCTTGTTTATGTACCACATAACCGTGTTGTTTTCCGTCTTTACCATTAGTTGTCCTGGAAGAATGTAGTCCTTGAAGGCTGTCAGAGCATTCTGTACAGCTAACATTTCTTTTTGATTGATATATAGGTGCATATGATTTGGGTTCCATTTGCCTTGAATGCACTTCCCTGCCAGGTGAGCCCCCTATGCATAGTCTGATGCATCTGTAGTTAGGGTTTGGATGGCAGGGGGTAGTGTGAATGGCAGTCCCTTGTTTTGGTGGCAGGCCTCTGACCACCATAGGAATTTCAGGTGTCAGTATACCTTCTTTGCACATTGTGATTTCTTGGATCTGCCCAGCAATCACTCCTGCCAAGTGACCCAAGACAGCACTAAATGGAGATTACTTGACAGCTGTGTATTCTCCTTAGCTGACTGCTGATGGCATATGGCTTTACTTCTGATGAAATGTCTAAACAACCAGTCAGCCTTTGGACCAAGGTGCTCTGCCACCGAGTACACTTATGAGCACCCGTATGATTTTAGATATTTTTGTCTGAGAAGCATTAAACAAGCTGTTTACACCAACTATACTCTGCTAGGTATATCTATCGCCTCATGTGATCATTGAAGTCTTATTCTACAAGTATAGAACCAGTAGGTGTTACATTTATGAAGGCAAAGTGCTCTAAATAGCTTTTATGTGCAAGTGCACCAACAGACAAGACTTTTCCTTTGTAAAACTTGACATTCTATTGTGGTGACCCAACTATCATCTTTATTTCCTCATTCTGCCATGGAGTGAGATACTAAATCAGTTAACTGTTGTCTTCCCCAAACTGATTATAGTGCAGGTTGTGGAACATAGTGTTGCCTAACATGAAGTCACTGGGACTCAACAAGACAAGGAGCCAAGCTCTACCACTAATATTGTTTTGTAATAGGTTACATTGTAATCAAGACATGGAGCCAGGCTCTACCACTAACACATTGTTTTGTAATAGGTTACATTGAATATTAATATTTTGTTTGTTTACACTGCTTACTTTCTGCTAACTGAAATATATACATTCGCTAGCGGAGCCCCTCAAATTTAGGTGACTTTGGAATGTAAACCAATACTGACTACCTAATCACTCTACATGCTTCAACTCCAGTAGTAATTTCATTCATAGAAAATAAGATTCAGAACATTTCAGTAAAGATGTATGGTTGTAGTCCTCTTTTCATTATTTGCCATGTGTCACTGACCACCATATCTCTCAGTTGCCCAGATTTTCATAGACTATCCAGATTTTTTCCTTGTACTTTCATGCGTTTCTCATAAAATTTGAAATCTTCTGGCAAATCACAGAGAAATTCAGTCTCTTCAGAAAATGCACGGTAACACAAGTTCTGTTATTTTAGCAACTTTCTAAGTTTATAAGAGTTGTTGTCATCTTTCGGCTTTTCCCGGTTACGGGTCCGGACTCTGGTCCGCTAATGATTGGCAGTAGATTTTCACAGTGCCGAGTTGCCAGCTCGATGCCCAACCTTCAATGAAAGCACACCCATTCACGCATGTCTTTCAGAACGCCACTAGACCCGCGGGGAGGACATGCAGACTCCACACAGAAGGCACTCCCCACACACTAGCTAAGAATCGAATGGGAGAACCTCTTGCTGTGAGGCAACAATGAGTAATATTTAAAAATCTGTCTATTTTTGGGCATTTGTTCTCCAACTATTTTAGACTCTGTCCAGATTTCTAGAGCTAACAGGTTGATAGATACGGTGTAACTGCACAGTCACCTCAATGGAACATAGAAAAATATGCTTGTTTTTCCCCCAAACATCTTTATTCAATTTACACATATGACAAAGACAATCTTACATTTACATAAATGAAGAACATAGAAAATCATATCACTTTAGTTACAGTTTACATCACAGACACAGTACAGTTGTGTACACTTACCATAAAAGTAGATGTTCGATTGTATTCACTGTTCCAGTCATTACATTTGGGAGCTTCTCCAAAATAAAGTTAAGGTCCCAGGCAGGGGTAGGAGCTCTCCTGGGTGGTCTCATGTTCTTTGCCCCTCTGAGATACTGTCTGAGCAGGGGATGAGAGAAGAGGGGTGGTTCTGTGTTATAGTGAGCTGAAATAGCTGGTGTGGATTTTAATAGAGGAAAAAGACAGGCCCTTGTGCAGCATCTCAGTTAAGTATTTCAAAATCTGAGGTAAATTGGGCCTTGCTGTGCTCATGCCTAAAGACTGGTTCCAGGCACAGAATCTTTTCCATTTGTCAGCATAAGATTTTCTAGTACTAGGTCTTCTCGCCTCCAAGATGACATCCATCACAGGTTTGCTGAGGGATGATAAGGGTGAATTTAAGTGATTAGCCAGGCTGCAAGGTTCAATGTTGGAAGCTGAGGGTGCAGAATTTGGTACTCCTGCTGAGACAGCAAGGAAGGTGTCTGAGGCAGGTACTATGGAGATATTTGCGACACAGTGTGCAGGAGTGGGTACCAGTGTTGGCGTGGCCAGTCTGGAGCAATCAAAATCATTCTTAGTTTGTCCTGTTTGACTTTTAGCAGAACTTTGGACAGCAGAGACAGAAGGGGAAAGGTGCAGACTGATAGGTTTTTCCAGCTGAAGGACAGAGAATCCACTTTCCAGGCTTCTTTGTGGGGAGTCCTTGTGCAAAACTTGTCCAACTGGTAGTTCTGGGGGGGGGGGCAAACAGATCTATGTCTGGGCTCCCTCATTTGCTTGTCAACATGTTGAAAATCCATGGTTCCAGTTTCCACTCGTGTGGATCCATGAGATTTCTGCTTAGTCCATCTGCCAGTGTATTCAATTTTCCTGGCAGGAATTGAGCTTGTATGTGCACTTGGTAGCTCAAGGCTGTGTTCCACAATGCCATGGCTAGTCTGCAGAGGGGATAAGAATGTGTACCCCCCTGCTTGTTTATGTACCACATAACCGTGTTGTTTTCCATCTTTACCATTAGTTGTCCTGGAAGAATGTAGTCCTTGAAGGCTGTCAGAACATTCTGTACAGCTAACATTTCTTTTTGATTGATATATAGGTGCATATGATTTGGGTTCCATTTGCCCTGAGTGCACTTCCCTGCCAGGTGAGCCCCCCATGCATAGTCTGATGCATCTGTAGTTAGGGTTTGGATGGTGGGGGGTAGTGTGAATGGCAGTCCCTTGTTTTGGTGGCAGGCCTCTGACCACCATAGGAATTTCAGGTGTAGGCAAGGTATGATAGGAATCATTGTTTCCAGGCTGTGACAATGGCTCCATAGACTTTTTAAGTACCACTGTAGTTTCTTCATATGCAGTCTTGCATATGGAATTAGAAGAATGCAGGAGGCCATGAACCCCAAGGCTTGCAGTATTTGTCTTGCAGATAGCAGGGTTTTTGTGGCCACTTGTTTGAAGTAAGTTACCAAATAAATTTGCCTCCCTGGCATGAGGAAAGCCATCTGGGCAGTTGTATTGAAGCTTGTACCCAGGAATGTAATCTGTTGAGGGGGTATCAGTTGTGATTTCTTTTCATTTATGGTGTACCCCAGACAAGTTAGAACCCTTTTTATAAATGCCAGATGATTTAGAAGTATGCCCTGGTTTTCTGTCTGAATTAGACAATCGTCCAGGTATGGATATATTTGAATATTTCTTTGCCTGCAAAATGCAATAACTGGAGCCAGGCACTTTGTGAATACCCTAGGTGCAGTAGATAAGCCAAAGAGCAGTGCAGAGAACTAATAATGCAAGTAGCCTGCTTTGAAGCATAGGTATCTTCTGCAAGATTCCCTGATTGGGATGTGCAGGTATGCTTCTTTTAAATCTAGAGTTGCCAGCCAGGCATCCTTGCCTAGCATAGGAAGTAACTGGTGAAGAGTCAGCATCTTGAATTTTGGAATATCCAGAAAGGTGTTAAGAGTAGACAGGTCCAGAATTGGACGCCATGATTTGTCTTTTCTGGGTACCAAAAAAAGCCTGGAATAGAAACCTTGTCCCTTTTCCTCTTCTGGTACTGGTTGAATAGCCCCCATGTTTAAGAGGGAAAGTACTTGTTTTTGAGCCTCTGCCCACTAATTTGGGGGCAGGTCTGGCCACCTGTTTGGTGATAGCAACGTGTGGAAATGAAATCTGTATCCCTGGGACACTATATTTAAAACCCATTTGTCCTGGGTTATGAGTTCCCAGTTCTCTGCATGAAGAGCAATCTTTCCCCCCCAAAGGGGCAGCTAAAAGTTAAGTGCTTGGTAATTGTAAAAGGAAGTCATTGAGACGGTTTACCATAGGGGGGTGTCTTATTTCCAGATTTGGAAGTGGAGGCCCCCCACTGCTTAGTTCTGAGAGTCCCCTGGGACTGAAACCTGGTGCTTTTGGTGTGTCTGGGTTTGGCTTGAGAAGATCTGGAAGGAGCTGGAAAAGACCAGTTCTTAGTAGGCCAGTGCCTACTAAATCTTGGGAGGTTGCACTTGTAAGAAATCTTTAACAGTTTGCATAGATTTAGCTTTATCTTCCATCTTTTTTTAGAACTTCTTCGGCCTTATTGCCAAACAGGTGATCCTGATTTAAAGGAGCATCCAACAATTTCGCTTTAACATGATCAGGCAAAGATTGCTCCTTAAGCCAAGCATGCCTTCTAAGCACAGACCCAGTAACAGCAGCCCTGCATGAGGCATCTAAAGAATCAAAACCACATTGCAAAGGATGTTTTCCAACTTGTTAAGCAGAATACAATAAATCCTGTAAATCTATTTTCCACACAGTCAGGAATCAGCATCATTTTCTGTTTAAGCAGTCCAATAATATGCTGTTGATATTTTAACATATGAAATTGGCAGTTTAAAACCCTGATTGCCAAGGTTGCAGAAGTAAACCTTCTTACCCCAGTTATCCAATGCCCTGGAGTCTCTATCAGAAGGGGTAGGACTTTTAGCAGTAGAAGCCTTAATGCTCTTGGGCCCCTGAGAAATGGTTTCTGGATCTGCAACAGGATTTTTGAAAAGGAACTTGTGGGACTCCGGAACCCTGTAGTATCGGTCAGGTTTACTAGGAGCCAGAGGCAGGGAATCAGGGGCCATACTAGATTCCGAGAACACATCAACAATGTCTAGTACAGGAGGTACACCCAAAGGCCTATGCTGAGGTAGAAGAAGGAAATCCCTAAGACTTTTTTTGAATCAGAAAATTCCTGACTTTCCCAGTGGAAATGCTCCCTTAAGGTATGTAAAGTTCCCCCAAAGAAAAATCCTCAGGAGGGGAAGCAGAGGGAATGGAATCCTCTGCATCAGAATCCTCATAAGTAGGCATGGACAAATCCAAGTCATTAGAACAGTCAGAAGAAACAGAATCCTAATCAGAAGATTCATAATCAAGCTCAGCCCTAGGCCTCTTGGGGGGGGGGGGGTTGACTACCCCTGATTAGAATAATTAGATCTTCAGCCATTTTGATAATTGGTTTTTAGACATAGGGGCCTGGGCGTCGGTTTTTTAGACATAGATCGAGATTTAGGCCTTAGTAATGATGGTGGAGTCGATTTAATAAGCAAATCTGTAGGCCTGAATACACCCTCAGAAGCCGGTGCCTGCGCAGCTGCTCTGGACCCATCCAAGGTACAGACATTCACGGGTTCCATAGGTGAAGCATCTCGTGGCATACCAGACTCCGAATGGGTCTCAGTAAAGGCCTGCGAATCAGAAGTAGCGGGTATCAGGGGCTGCGAAAGCGCCTCACTGAGTACCGGCAAACTGGCGACTGGCTTAGGAGAAGCATCGTTGGCAGTTTTGAACCTCTGTGGCCTGTCTCTGTCGTTATCTTTGTCTTTTTTCGGAATCCCGGTAGTTGGATGGCTAACCGATGACATTTCTGGATAATTAAATCGAGAACCAAAATATTTACAGGCAAAAATGTACTGACGACGGATAGTGCACTGATTAAATAAAGCACAAAACCGACAGCAAGGTACATCATGGTCAGGGTCTAGGCAAGGAATACAGTACGAATTAAAATCTTTGTGAGGTATTTGCTTTCCACAAGTAATGCAATTATTAACTTTTACTGCCATTGGTAAGGAGCAAGAAAAAGTTTCCTCAACGGGGTACTTAGCTTTAAGTTGAAGACTTCGGTTCTGAAACTCGAAAATGAAAATTTCAGGAGTCGGCCAACCAGCACTTGCGAACTGCTTCTGCTTCGGCACCGCACGGCAAGAAAGACTGATGTAATGGCGTCGGATGCATGTTTTATACCCCTGAAGACCTGACGTCATGGAAGAAGGGACAGCAACCGATGCAGGACCCAAGACTTTGTTAATCAGGCCGACTGAGGGCAACCTGCCAGCAGATTACCCAAATGTAATGACTGCAACAGTGAAACATGAAGAACATCACTGAAACAACTATAGTTGTAAACATTAGACATCACTTATAAGCCATCCAGTCATTGTCAGTTAAGCATTATGTAGCTCATTCAAATCCTGCCTCTTAAACCTCATTCCTGCTCTGCATGTATTGTTTACACAATTCCCAATTTTTCCTATCTAGTTTGCTCCGTCCCTTTTGTAAAGATCCCAATTCCGGTTGTTTTATCTCTTACTATATTCACTACATCTAGTAAAGTTGGTCTAGACTCTGATTTCCATTTTCTAGTAATTGCTTTTTTGGCAGCCATCATAATTAGACTCAGCAAGGCTTTAATATGTGTAGGCAATTCCGATTCTGTAGCAAAACTCAAAAAAATCATCTCCTCAGCCTGTCCAATCCACTCACCAAGCATACCCCACAGAGTGGTCTGCATGGGCTCTCAAAGGTCTGCCAACTCATCACGCTTCCAAAAAAATGTGTTCCTAGCTACCTCTTTCTTGCCCGTCGCACCTCCAACATTTGCTATCCACCTGTGAAAAAATTCTTTGGAGTCTACTTGGGGTATAAAAATACCTATGTAAACACTTCCAGGAAAAGATCCTAAATCTTCTAGACTTTGTTGCATATTTGGAAGATGTACATATATCTCCCCATTGTCTCTCTGTGAATTGCTTATCCAATCTCTCTTCCCAATCCTTTCTAAGCTCCTCTGATTCTTATAATCATGCAATATTTTATATGCTTTACTAGTTATTCCTTTAATGGCAGCTTCTGTTCTAGAGTCTATTAAAAACTCTACCAATGCTGGTCTTTCATTTAGAAGCCTCCTATTTGTTTCTCTTTGCCTATACTCTGATATCAATCCTTGATAGGGAATCTCTAACCTGCAGTCCAAATAAATTCTTGGTCTCTTCCCATTCTATTACCTTTCTCTTTCTAGTTATTTGCTCCCAATACCTTGGTTCCTTTGCCAGTTTTCTCCAATAAATTCCAGCCCTTACCTGTTATCTGTATCCCTGACCACAGTCAACCCTATTGGCAAAATCTCTCTTCTCCAGTACCATGCTGATTTGGTTCTTAGAATACTCCCTGCTATTTTATGAAAATAATACTCTGTATGATTTTCGGTTGTTCTCCTTAAGAGACTGCATCCAAAATCACAATCTCTCCTTATTTCTTGAGCTTCCTCCCTGTGTCAGCATCATTCCTTTCTGCTTTGAATTATAGTTTTCTGCTTGCGGTATGTATAAGAACCATAACTGTGCTGCTCAAAAATACCCCCTCAAATTATGTAATCCTAATCTACCTTGTTCTACTGGTAGAATCAGTTTATCCCACTTGACCCTTGCTGTTTTCCTTTCCCAGATAAAATCCTTCAACTCTTTTTTAATTGCTATCCACAACTTCTCCTCTGGTTGATAAAAGTATGCCTGACCTGTATATAACACTAAAGGGACTAAAAACATTTTAATGGCTTGTATCTTAGTATCCATATCAGGAAACTATGCTTGTTTACAAATTGTCTGTTGAAGCTGTGATTTATCCTATGCATCTAGTGTTAAGGCCCAGTACCATTTCAAAATTTTGTTGATTTTTTTTTCATCTCAGTCTTCACAAAAACAGTTTTTGCAATTTATACCACTAACTACATTTTAACTAAGATTTTCTACTTGCATGCTAAGTAAAATCTATACAAATAATGGCAATATTACTACAAAATACCATAATATGTGGTATAGAAAGCCTTACTAAGAAGTGTTTTACTACAAACTTGGTTTCATCATTGTTGGCTACAAGTCAGAGTTCAATAGCTACATGAAAACATTTCCATAGCACAGAGAATTCCACAAAACATGTGAAATGAGGTGAAAATGTGTCCACTCACTTTGATGAGGCAGCGGAGACAGCTTTCTCTGTATGGCTGAGATATTTCCTTACTATCAAGTGCTTTTCCTTGAAAGGATTACAAATTTAGTGTACAAGTAGTTGCATAGAAGGTTTTATTGATGGGGCCTGATTCCAACTTCCTAAAAAAATTTGGTTTCATTTGAGAACTTACAGTCAAGAGGGAAAAGTTAGAAGAGAGTTTTGTGTGATCATTTTATATTGCTTAATTCTTTTTCTCATATATTTAGAACAAAAATGGTTGAATTTTATAAAAGAAATAGTCAAGAATTTAGACCCTTTTGAGGAACGTTTTAGGGACAATGATGGTGCTTTGTTGCATGGGAACTTGGTAGGTCTTTGAGAGGTAGTTTCAAAAATAGATAATCATAGTAGAAGACTGCTGTAGCATCACAATGTAATATAACTGCACCAGACTGCTACTGAATATTACAGGTATGTACAACCTTTATTACTTCTGAGACATTTTTCCTTGAACTGTGATGAATTACTCATTTTCAGATGTTGTATTTTGCATACACATTGAAGTATGAAGTACATGTTTACTACACGTTTGTTGCAGTATTGAATTATTTGTGTACTTATCTTAGTTTCCTACTCTAACTGTGGTTTGGGAGGGGCAGTTATTTCCAAATAAGGGCAGTGTAGATCAGAGCGTGTGATATACCTTTAAGAAGCTTTCCAATGAGTCAGCACATGCATATAAGCAATGAGCATGTGCAAGCAAAAGTGCCATTTTGAGTATGCAAGTATATAGTCTGTCAATTAGTTAGGTGAAATAGTTCCTTTAATTTTAATATTCCTGCCATCCATCCTGATGTATTTGTATACAATAAACTACTTAAATGAACACCCAAGCCTCAACATCTTCTTAATGTACATAAGAACGACATGGTGTCAGAATGGGATCCAGAGTAACAGCCACGAGGCGACCGGTTAACGTTGGAGAAATATACAGGAGTGGAAAGGTGGACTGGACACTCTAAATTGGCCCTAGGTGTGAGTGCATGTGTGTGCCTTCTGTGGAGGGTTGGGCACCGGGCTGGCAACTCGACACCGTAAAACTCCTCTGCCAATCATGAGCGGACAGGTATCTGCTGTGGTGACCCCTAACTGGGAAAAGCCGAAAGAAGAAAGATCATCCCTACTGCTCAAACGACTTGCAAAACAGGTGAGAAGCAAATTCCAGGTACTAAAACTTGCTCAAATGGTTTCTTTTGCTACAAATATAAAAACAAAGCACTCAGCATGCTCAAAATGAATTTCTTATTAAATAAAATGTCTGAAACTGCAACATATTGATAAAAATATTAAAAATAATTACAAAAATGTTTGAAATAATATCCGAATTGCATAAAGTATACAAAAAAGGAAAAATGGCTATTTTTTGCTATGTGCTACTTTTTTGTACTAAAGCTATTCAAAATATCCAAAGTGTGCAATATTACAGTGGTTATTTTGCAAAGTAAAGTTGTTTTAAAGAATATTTTGCAAAGTACAGTTATTTCAAAGCATATTTCACAGAGTATAGTATTTCAAAGGGCTTACTGTCTATTTGATTATTATTACAAGTACCTGGTGTGTGTGACTGTTCTTACATAATTACAAGGGACATTTTGCCTTGTGTTTTAGAATAATCTGTGAGTATTACAGAAGGGTTTCACAGACCTGCATCCCTTCTGTTTGATGACAATATTGCAGAAAACTGGAGACTGAGCAGGAATACCACATTTTCATACCTTTTTCTGACAAAGGCACACATACAAAATAATTTATTCTGTTTAAGTTAGCTGGTTCAGAGGCCATTGAAAGAGAGTGTTCATTTGTGTATGCATAAGCTGTGTTTGCAGGGGATGGGGAAGACTGCCATATTGTGGTACTGTCTGTAAAAGGGGAAGGCCCGGAATGCTTAAAATGTAATTTAGAGAAATGTGCAACTCCAATTGAATATTACAATGGAAAGGCACTTATTTTAAACAAGGGATCAAAAGCCTGGTGAAACTTCTGCAGCCTATATAACTGACCTGAGAAAAAAGGCTAAAACATGCAGATTTGGTGACTTGAGACAGGAGTTGATAAAAAGACAGGCTTGTGTGGTATCAATAATGACACAGCGAGAAAGATAGTAATTTAATGTTAAATACGGCCACTGAGATTTGTCAGATATATGATCTTTCAAAAAAGCACACAAGTATGCTTACAAATGAGAATAGCTGTGGAAGGCACAGTGACAAAGCTCATGTTGATGGTATGCAGCACATGGTTAAAAGAAACATGGCAGCTACTGCAGGTCCAGTAACAGTCCCCGAGAAACCCAGAGTCTTTCCAGCAAATTCTACAGCATGCGCTGTGAAGCAGACATACTCAGTGAAGCACAAGGGTGAGTCAGCAAACTCAAAGCATATGCCCCACCCAGCTTCATAGTCAACTGTTGTAATTGTGGTGGAAATCGCCAACCCAAAAGAGAAAAGTGCTTAGCTTTTGGTCAGCAGTGTCAATCTTGCAATAAGTGGAATCATTTCAAAAGGTTTTGTAAATCAAATAAGGTACGTACTTTTATTAAAAGAGGTCATTCCATGAGGCAAGTTGATCAATTAAAAAGCTGCGACCCTACTTTTTATGTTGATGGTGTGTCTGTGCTTGGTGAAACAGTCAATGCAGTAGATCTGTGGGCAAAGAATGCAATCTTTTGTACTGTTTGGTTTAATGGGAGTCCTGTAGAGCTCAAAGTAGATACTGGCTCAAAGTCCAATGTTATGCCAGCAGAAATATTTGCTAGACTAAAAGCTCCAGAACTTAATTTGACAAAGTGTGTGAAGCTTGTTGCTTATGGTGGTGAAGAGATTCAAAACAAAGGCTCTGTAGTGCTTTCATGTTAATTTGCTGGGAACAGCTATGACTTGCAATTTTTCATAGTCAAGAGACACATGCAGTCATTATTAGGCCTCAGAGGCAGTTTGAAAGTGGGACTACTTTCATTTAATAAAATTCACCATGTAAGCCTGCATGACAACAACTCAAATTTCACCCAAACTATTTTTTTCTGAGTATGCTGATATTTTTGCAGACAAACTAGGCAAACTACCAATTCTGTACTCCATGAAGTTAGACCCAGAGGTTAGCCCAGCATGGAAAATTCCAGTAGCTCTGCAGACCAGACTCAAAGCTGAGCTACACAAAATGGTGCAGCTAGGAGCAATTTGTCTAGTAGAAGAACCTACTGAGTGGTTATTCTCCATGGTAGTAAGCTCATAGGAAAAGCTCAGATGATATCAGAATATGTACTGATTCAAGATGTCTGAACAAAGCATTAAAAAGACCTCATCATCCAATGTACACAGTCAAAGTTGATGCCCTCATGCCAAATGCCAGTTTTTTCTGTCTTAGATGCAGAGAATTCATTTTGGCAAATTTTGCTTGACTGAAAATCTTCATTGCTAACCACATTTGGAAGATATAAACTTCTGAGAATGCCATTTGGAATAAATTCTGCTAGTCTTTCAGCATGCGATGGAGCAAATATTTTCTGGCTATTCATGTGCTACTATAATAGATGATATTCTAATAGGAGGCAATGGTGAAGGCGAACATAACAGAAATCTCAATAAACTTCTGGAAAGAGCAAGTGAAGTGAATATTAAACTGAATCCTCAGAAGTGTAAGTTCAGGCTACAAGAAGTTACTTATGCTGGTGATTTGTTTACCAGTTCAAGTTTGCGACCAGGTCCTTCCAAGCAAATAGTAATTCTTGAGATGCCAGCTCCAGACAATGTTTAAGCCCAACAACGTTTTCTTGGCATGGTTAACTATCTAGCACTCCAGTTTTAAGCCAACTTTCAGCACCACTCAGAGAACTGATACACAGATGTAATTTGGTCACGGTTAGAAAAGCACCAAAGAGTATTTAATGTCCTGAAACAGAATCACCAACCCACCAACTCTCAGCTACTATTATTTTCACAAACCAGTTACTCTTTCCTGGGATGCTTCTAAGCTTGGTCTAGGTGCAATCATTCTTCAAGAAGGTAGACCAGTAGCCTATGAATTAAGAACTCTTACCAAGACTGAAATGCAGTATACCCAGACTGAGGAAAGAGCATGATCAAAGTTTCATGATTACATTTATGGTTAACCTATCCAGATCGAACTGACCACCAATTTCTAGTTAAAATTTTAAGAAAGGCTATGCATACAGTTCCAGCTAGACTTCAATGTATGATGCTCATATTGCAAAAGTACAACTTCAGTCTTGTTTTCACAAAAGGCAAACTTCTTTATCTTGCTGATACTTAATCCAGATCACCCAAAAAGACCACAGAAGAGCATAACAATGAGCAACTTGATTTTGAAGTCATGGAAGTAAGAAATTTTTCTTCCACACATCTTGATGAGTTCAGAACTCATACAGCTTCAGATCCAATTCTTCAGAAGCTCAACCACTTTATCAGTTGAGGATGGCCATCAAAGCAATCTTGTTTACCAGTAGAACTGCAACCTTACTTTCCATACAGAAATGAGATTTTGTCAGATAATGGTATCATCATGAAAGGTCAAAGTGATTGTTCCATAATCCTTGCAACAAGAGTACATTAAGGGCTTGCATCATGGCCACCCAGGAACTGATTCTACCAAAAGGACAAGAGGTCTAGTATTCTGGCCTTCTATGTCAAGAGATATTGAGAAAGCACTTTCATCCTGTTCAGTATGTAATAGTACAAAGTCGCATCAACGAAAGAAACACTTCAGTTAAGAACTACCTTGGTCGACAGTAGCCACATATATCTTTGAGTGGAATTGTCAACACTAATTGGTGTTAGTAGACTCTTATTCAGATTAGTTCAAGATTGACCTACTTCCCAACCTAACTTCCAGTACTGTCATTACTAAGTTGAAGCAACATTTTGTTGCCAGGGTAGTTCACAGTTATTTCTGACAATGGTGCACAGTTTACAAGTCAGCAGTTCAAGAAACTTTCAGAACAGTGGGACTTTGACTGAGGGTATTCAGGACTACTCGTAATATGAACAAACAGCTTGGCTGAATGGGCAGTTTAAAGTGCAAAACAGCTGTTAGTAAAATCCATACATGACAATACCTATGTTTCTGTCAGCGTGTTAAATCAAAGAAACATTCCTCGTGAAAAACATCTTGGTTCACCTGCCCAGAGACTTATATCAAGACAAGCCAGAGCCACACTACCAATCAGCAGTAATTTATTGGTTCCAAGTGCCAAAAACAACAAAGCAGTAAAAGCCCAACTGTTGAAAAAGCGTTTGTCCCAGAAGTCTTACTGCGATAAAACCAGCAAACAGCTCAGTTCTTTACAAAACTGGGATATAGTGAGGATGGATGGCAAAAGGTTTTGATCGCATCAGATTTGTGAAAAGTGTGTGTCAAGAGCTGAGATCATACATTGTGGAATCATAAGGAATGCAATTCAGATGAAATCAGAAGCATTTGTTAACAGTGTCCGAACCAGTGTTACAGCATCTTGCCTGTGACAGACTCTAGTTCTCAGAGTGACTTCTCCAATGTTCCTGTTCCAGAGAACATTCCATCAACAATCCCCATTCCTGATAAAATCCCTGAAATTCCTCAAGCAGAACATTCTCCAGTGACTATCCCTGTTGCGGGTCATAAATGTTGAACCCTTAAAACCACGAACGGCCATTTATGTAAATTTCTTCCCTGGGAAAAAAATTTGCTTGGCCATAAGAAACCAAAACCTTTAAACACTCACACCCCCCAACTAAATATACCAACTTTGAGATCACTCTATACTGGGGAAAAGAGCAAATTACCAATGACGGCCAAGCAAATTTTTTTCCCAAGGAAAAAATTCATGTAAATGCCCATTCGCAATTGTCAGAGCTTGACATTTATGTGTCATTTATGTGTTTGATCACCTAAATGTTCGATCACATAATATAGAACCCCTGTTGCTACACCCAGTCCTATTACATCACAAGATCAGGTCGCATCTCGAAACCTACTTCCAAATACACGGCAACCTGGACACAACTGTTGTTTTTCTTTATTAATGTCTGTATAAATGCATGTCTATTAAAACATCATTGTTTATATGAGACAGCTTAGTAAAGAGGATGTAGATCAGAGTATGTGATATACCTTTAAGAAGCTTTCCAGTGAGTCAACACATGAATAAGTACTGAGTACGTGCAAGCAAGACTGCCACTTTGAGTGAGCAGCCAGAGTGCCAGCATGCAAGTATGTAGTCAGTTAGGTTCAAGTTTAATGTTCCTGCCATCCATCCTGATGTAGAACTACTTAACTGAACACCAAAGCCTCAATGTCTTTTAATGTACAGAAGAAGAGAGACAGGTAGGATTTTCCAAATGTTGAGCTTACTTGTACAGATTAGTTGAGCATTTGCTTTTTTCAGTAAGTGTGCATGTCTACATGTGTGTGGTTTGAGATTAGTCCTTGTTTGTGGGTAGTGGACAGGAACATGTATACTACTAGCTGCATCTTCCTTGATTAATAGCATATAAACTACACAGTGAGACACTTAAAAGACCTACTGCTGTATATTGGTCTGCATCAGCCTAGTTAGGTAGATGTATACTGATTTACATTTCTCATACACTTTGTTTACATAATAAAAGGATAAGTTGGAGTTAAAGACAATCAGCAGAAGACGGAGAGGTAGCATTTTCCTTATATTTATACAGTTAGTATACAAGGCTTCAAATGAATGCCATTATAGATATATTAATGTGTATAAATACTCTGGGTATATATTTGAATGATGCAAGCAATTATAATTTTGCTACCTCGCTCTTTATTGTCATGCTTTCTCACATCCATTTCCCCAGTGTTGATGGCTTCCCTTTAAAATGTGAAACAAAATGAGAATAATGCATTATATAAGCATTCTAAAACTTGCCCCCTTCTTTAATCCTAGGGGAGGGGACATGAAGGCTAGATTATAAAAAAAGGAAGTGAAACGGGCAGCTTAGGCTGCATGCTTTGCAGTTTCCAGGGATAAATGAAAACATTTCTTTACAACCTTTACTGAATATGAGAGCATGTATTTTATATATTTTTTTATAACTAACCAATTGTTTCAACATAGTTTTTGCATCCAGAGTTGCTTAACTAATTAATGGCTCACTATGATATAAAAAGAGGAGTTTTTGTTGAAAAGTGATGAAGTCCTAGTATGTACAGAACAAAAGCACTTACCGTATATTTTTTACTAGTTTTAATAAAGTGTCTCTATTGAAGTAAACATGAAGTCCAGGTTCTGACTGCTATATGTACATTTTGCGGAGATTTTTATTTTTTACTGTAGCATTGTCTGTAGAATGTGTGCATTTTGAAATGTGGGGGACCCACCTTTGGAGATGTAAGTAATGTGTGTGAAATGCCAGCCTCATCTGCCATACATGTTTGCCTATCTTCCGGAAAATATGTGGCCTGCTATTGTAAGACAACACCATTACTAATCAATATTATCATGAGAATACAATGTTTAAAACAAAGTATTTGCTTACTTTTTAAGTAGCAATATTTTGTTACCTGGCCTCACCAGTTGATGTACATATATATTTGTGAGGAGTTGTAGGTAACAGATAACATGTACTGGTAACTGGACAAGGGCAGATAAGTATGCTGCTGTGTAACTGGAAGGATGCTGTATGAGATGATTTTGCTCATTTGCTTGTCTGACAGCCACTATGAATTATTTGGACACGAGTAATCAGAATTTGTCTTGGGTATAAAAACTATGATTAACTCAATTTTAGTATTTTGATTTTCTTGTGATATTAGAATAAATGTCCTTGTCATTCTACCTCTTTCCCCAGCATTATAAATATAAACTGATTTTAAAATACCTTGATTGTGATTTCTGATGCAGACTTGTGTACCATATTTCTTCCTTATTCGGAGTTATCCCATTTTTTGTTCCTGATATTAAAATGGGTTCTCCAAAAGTGCACTTACTAGCAGTATAAGACTAAAATAGTGATTGCAAACCTTCTATACACATGGATTAAAAAATAAATAAATAACATTTTCTCCTGGCAACTGTTTTCCTCAGATGCTCCATTATTCTGCTTACTTTCTATATTTCTTTGTCACAGTGCTAACTTACTAGTTTCTCTATGGTATCAGACAAGTATCAACCCAAGTCAGTTTTATTTGTTATTGTTTATCAACCTACAGTTTTGTAGGAATTTCCTGGAATTTTACTTTGCAAGTAACATTATATTGCATTAAAAAAGGTTACAGGAATACTTTCGGCTTCAATTCTTGTTTCTCTTTTTATCACTTCTCCCCTGCTGCCAGCCAACCATCATCCCTCCCCACCACTGACCAATTAGCCACCCATTTCCTTTTCCCAGGTGATAGCTAGCAAAGAGGGACTGTTATTTAGGTAGCCATCAGGGGCTTTTACTTGGAAACCCTAACAATCCTCCCCTTGACAGCCCTACAATGGCCTTCCATTTGGTATATTTGCATGCTTCCATGCAAGCCATCCTAAGAATACAATGTCTCCTCAGAAGGTTACTGATGAAGCAGCTTGGTAGGAGTTCAGCATGTGCCCCTGGCTGACTCATACCTCCCTGCAATCTTCAGTGAGATGAAACAATGCTGCACAGAAGATTTCCACCCATCCCTAGGATGGGATAGATGTATGCCAATGCCACTCACTTCCCCCAGGCTATGAACATCTATTTGGGTCATTTGAGTCTCAGTTGTAGAATCATAGAAATACAAGCAAATGAGACATGTCGCCATTTACTTGTAATTACCAGTACCACCCTTAGACCTTACCTCCTTTTTCAAAGAGCATTAGGCCAATCAAGTTGTGGGTGAAACTGTGAACTCCCATCCAATTCTCTAACTCCTTTTTAAAGAAAGATACAGTTTCACATTTCTTGATCTGGAGTGGAAGTTTACTCCAGAGAAGGGACAGACATTGCATGAAGAATCTGTCTCTCCATTTATTTGCCAAAACTGGTTCAGCTCTCTGGTCCTGCTGTTGTTTGATGGATGGTTTGATTTATGGATATACAAGAGGTCTTTGACCTGCCAGATCCCTAACAGCTTGAAAATCAAGGCATGCATCACTCTTACAGAGCTTACAGATCACTGACTAGAGATAGAGCCTCCAGTCGCACCTGACAGCTCAGTCTTATAGGCCCATGATCTGTTTTGTTGTTGAGAACCACTGAGGTCTTACCAACTGCTTGATGTGTCTAATACATATCCCAAAGGGGGCACTGCATTCTATGACAGGTTTGTTCAGTGCAGAATATAGAAAGTAAGGACTTACTTGGATCTTGAGGAGATGTAATCAACTGTTCCACACAGACTGAATGTGATAGCCACTGTTTGTGAAAATGATTAAAGGACAGGGAATTATCTACCATGTTCCAAGGTCTCTCAGAATATGTTCATTTTGGAAAGGGGTGTTTTCTACTGAGGTATTGTCTTCCATATGTGACATTATTGTATTTTTTTTAGCATTTAGTTTTAGCCTGTTCTCTGAACACCAGCTATTAACATGTATGTTCAAGTTACACAGAGACCTTAGGATGAGACAAAGTTTATAATCATCCTTAAATTTGGTTAACGTGGAGATAACACCTTATATGATTTGGAGATCAGAGAAGTATATGCTAAATAGAAGAAGTCCTGACATGGATCCCTGAGGGACTCAACTAAGTACCTCTCTGTGGAAGCATCTGCAACAATTGTCAAGAAGGGGACTACCACTTGCTAGCCAGTATACACAGTAGCAAGGACCACCCATTCCTTCTGAGTAATATAACAAATGTTCACACCCATATGCAGACATGCATTAGGATTCACATAAATATAAAGAGTAAAGCAACATTGGTGCAAAAAATATAAAACATGTTGTGTATATCAACTCTTCTACATTTTTTGATTATGCTTACCATCTGTGACTTATAATCTTTTTGTTAAATGCATTCTTTTTTTTTCTTTTTTACAGTCTCGTCTTGTGGAAGAGTGGAGGTACTATGACTGCTGTAAAGAATATCAGAAACAATGAAAATATGCATGCTTGATTGTCAGTAACACTATACACTAGGGTTTTCAAACCACTGGACAGTTTGTTTTGAAGGACTATTTGACTTGGCTTGTTTCACTTGATACAATTTTACTAGGCTGCTAAGTTTAAGCTGATGGGTGAAGTTTGGAGAGGACCATTTTATTTCAGTTTTAACAAATTTTTCATTAAGTGGTGAGTAAATATGAGCAGAATTCAGCTAATCAAATTATACACACAACACATTTTATATATATATATATATACACACACACACACATACATGCATGCATGCATGCATGCATACATACATACATACCCACACACACAGATCCCCTTCAGAAGCTCGAGTTAGTTTTCAAAGCTGAAATTCGTATGGTTGAGACTGTATGATCGAATTTCTAAAAACTCAAAGCTTTTGAACAGCAATCGTGGTATAGTGAGAATCAGGAAATGTACCCTTTTCCCCAGAGTAGTGCAATCTTAGAGTTGGCATATACAACATGCAGGGGGTGGAGGGGGAGCTTGTCACCTTGCAAAAACTTTGAAAAATGTAGATTTTTGTTGTTTTCTGAAGTTTGAGTTTTCAGAAAGTTGATCATATGGTCTCAACCATGTGAAATTCAACTTTCTGAAAACTCAAGATTCTGAATGGGATATATATATATATATATATATATATATATATATATATATATATATATATATATATATATATAAGGATATACAGGTTATCATTCAGTTTCACATATAAGCCTTTGCACAATTTCTGAATACTGATGTTTGCAAAATTGCTTCAGGCTTCAGTCTTATGGTGAATGTGAATGATTTGTGGCATAACTCTGAACATTTCTGCACAATGTCCAGATCTTTCACTCATATTTTTGATCTGTTCCTCATACAAATTTGAGGTTTTCTGGCAAATCAATTAAGACTGAAGTCACTAATTAATGATATACATTTGAGTTTCTCACTTCATATGCATCGGAAAAAGCATGCTACTGCAAAAAAGTACAGTTGTGTACACTTACCATAAATGTAGATGTTAGAGTGTATTCACTGTTGCAGTCATCACATTTGGGTTATCTGCTTGCAGTAGCCCTCAGTTGGCCAGATTATCAAAGTCTTGGGTCCTGCATCGGTTGCTGTCTCATCTTCCATGACGTCAGGTAGTCAGGAATATAAAGCATGCAGCCGGCGCCATTACATCAGTTTTTTCTTGCCCCAGATGTCAGGTGCCCCCATAATGGGAAGCAATTTATATATATATATATATATATATATATATATATATATATATATATATATATATATACATACATACACAAGGCTACACCTCCAACAAAAATGCAAATACACTAAAAAGCTTAAAACATAGTAAACAATAATAGAGGTATAGCCAAAAGAAGTCAGGGGGCTGGAGGGAGGGTAACCAGGACTGCAACAGTGAATACACGTGAACATCTACATTTATGGTAAGTGTACACAACTGTACTATGTTCTTCATGTTTCACTGTTGCAGTCATCACATTTGAGTAGATTCTCAAAGCTAAGGATGGGAGGAGGAAATTAGATAGCATTAGGGCCAGCTATAAGGACCTGCAAGACTGCAGTGGCAAAGCCAGCTCTGGATTTAGAGAAAATTGGCAAATGGTAATTCTTGGAGAAAGTATGTACAGAACTCCAGGTAGCAGTTTCTAGGATGTCCCTAGTAGGGACACCTATGAGAAAGGCTGTGGAGGTAGATGCAGCCCTGGTTGAATGTGATTTTCCATGGTGCTTATAGCATAAATGAATGCAATGGCCTATCCATTTAGAAATGGTTTGCTTTGAAATGGCCTTCCCCTCTGCCCCTGCAGCAAATGCAACCAGCAGCTGTTCAGATTTCCTGAGAGGTTTAGTCCTGTCCAAGTTGTCTGAGAACATCTAAGGAGTGCAGAATATGCTCCCCTTTGTTCTGTGGATTAGAAAAGAAGGTTGGCAAATGAATGGACTGATTAAGTGCCACACTGGATACCATCTTGGGCATGAAAGAGGGATTGGTCCTGAGGGACACCCTGTCCACATGAAAGATGATGAAAGGCTCCACTGCCATAAGGGCTTGTAATTCAGATACCTTTCTTGCTGAAGTGATGGCTAAAAGGAAGGCTGTTTTCCAAGAAAGGAATTTCAGCTCTGCATTTGCAGCTGGCTCAAAAGGAGGTAGAGTGCGTTTTTCCACTACAAAGTTAAGGTCCTAGGCTGGAGTTGGAGCTCTCCTGGATGATCTTAAGGTTGTGGCCCATCTGAGGAACTGCTTGAGCAGTGGATGAGAAAAGAGGGGTGGTTCTCTGTTGTAACGAGCTGAAATGGCTGAGATATAAATTTTGATGGAGGAAAAAAAAGGCTGTTGTGAAGCATCTCAGTTAAGTATTGAAGAATCTGAGGTAAATTGGCACTGTTGTGCCCATCCCCTGAGTTTGGTTCCAGGAAAAGAATATTTTCCATTTTTCAGCATAAGATTTTCTAGTATTAGGCCTCCTTGCTTCCAGAATGGCATCCAACACTTGTTTACTGAGGGATGGTAAAGGAGAGATCAGGTAATTAGCCAGGCTGCCAGATTCAGGGTTTGAAGCTGAGGGTGCAGAATCTGGCCCTCCTGCGGGGACAGCAGGGTAGGGGTCTGAGGCAGGTGCCATGGTGCCAGCAGTGACACTGCGCAAGAGGGGGTACCAGTGTTGGCGTGGCCAGTCTGGTGCAATCAGAATCGTCCTTGGTTTGTCCTGTTTGATCTTTAGTAGTACCTTGAAGAGGAGAGGCAGAGGAGGAAAGGCATAAACTGATAGGTTTTTCCAGGTGAAGGACAGGGCATCTGTCAAAGGAAAAATATACTTTAAAAATGATCAAAACACGGTAGGTTCAGGTTAAGGCACTTTAATCTTGCAGCAAGGAGACAAAAACATGCTAATACAGAGTTTGTCTAACCAGAAACAGGAAATACTTTCATTTTTATACATTCTCTAACTTGTCATGGCCTACCAAGCTGACGTAACAGATTACCACCTTTCTCATCATCATCTGTTGACCATCATTCCCATGAATTTCTGCTGATTTATCAATTTTTATGTGAAACTTCCTGAGGAAAACAACATGGCCTTGATTACTCTCAGTTAGATACATGTTATGTTACCATTCAAGGTACTATGGCTAATTCAACCACAATGCTAGCAGTTCATTTCTCTAATAATCCTTTGTCTACTTTATCTCTAAGTTACTGCAGCTGCACATGTTCTCATGCTTCGAACAGAGCTGATTGTCTAAAATCATTACATTTACAGAATATAGTATTGTTCATTCATTCGTTCCTGACCTAGCAGATAAGCACCTGCTTCTCAAGTACATTTCCAAAAGGCATAAACATGAATATTGCTGTGCTAGCAGTTACTAGGTCAGAGGGCAACTTGCAAGTTTCAGAAAGCATACTGCAGTTTTCAAAAAGCATTTCAGTCTCATATGAAACTCAATTTATATATAACACAGTGCATGAAAAATAGAATGAAAAGCATATTAAATCATTTGATTATTAATTGGCATTAAGCATACACACATTAATACATATTTTTCTAACAGCATCCACTTTCCAAGCTTGTTTGTGGGCAGTCCTTGTGCAGAATTTGTCCAACTGGTAGTTCTGGGGGGAGGCAAACAGGTTTATCTCTGGGCTCCCCCATTTGTTTATCGACATGTTAAATCTCTTTGCTCCCAGTTTCCAAGCATGTGGGGTCCATGAGATTTCTGTTTAGTTCGTCTGCCAGTGTATTTAGCTTTCCTGACAGGTATTGAGCCTGTAGGTGTACTTGGTAGCTCAAGGCTGTGTTCCACAGAGCCATGGCTAGTCTGCAGAGAGTGTATGGGTGGGTTCCCCCCTGCTTGTTTATGTATCACATAACAGTGGTGTTGTCTATGTTTACCATTAATTGTTTTGGAAGAATGTGGTCCTTGAAGGCTGTCAGAGCATTCTGTACAGCTAACATTTCTTTTTGATTGATATGCAGGTGCATTTGCCCTGAATGCACTTCCCTGCCAAGTGACGCCCCCACACATAGTCTGATGCATCTGTTACGGTTTGGGTGGCAGGGGGTACAGTGAATAGCAGTCCCTTGTTTTGGTGGCAGGCCTCTGCCCACCAAAGGAACTCTATCTGTAGGCAAGGTATGATAGGAATCATTGATTTGAGATCCTGAGAACGTTGACACCATAGGCTTTTTAGATACCATTGTAGTTTCCTCATATGCAGTCTTGCATATGGAATTAGAAGAATGCAGAAGGCCATGAACCCCAAGGCTTGCAGTATTTGTCTTGCAGATAGCAGGGTCTTTGTGGCCATTAGTTTGAAGTAGGCTGTCAAATGAACTTGTTTCTCTGGCGTGAGGAAAACCATCTGGGAAACTGTGTTCAAGCTTGCTCCCAGGAATACAATTTGTTGACAGGGCACAATATGTCATTTCTTTTCATTTATGGTTTACCCCAGAGAAGTTAGCAATTTCTGTACAAATGCCAGATGATTCAATAGTATGTCCTGGCTTTCTGCCTGAATTAGAAAATCATCCAGGTATGGGTATATTTGAATATTGTTTTACCTGCAAAATGCAATAACTGGAGCTAGGCACTTTGTGAATACCCTGGGCACAGTAGATAAGCCAAAGGGCAGTGCAGAGAACTGATAGTGCATGAAGCCTGCTTTGAAGCATAGGTATCTTCTGCAAGATTCCCTGATTGGGATGTGCAGGTAGGCTTCCTTTATATCCAGTGTTGCCAACCAGGCATCCTTGCCTAGCATAGGACACAACTGGTGAAAAGTTAGCATCTTGAATTTTGGGATCACCAAAAATGTGTTTAGGATGGAGAGGTCCAGGATAGGATGGCAGGAGTTGTCTTTTCTGGGCACCAGGAAAAGTCTTGAGTAGAAACCTTGCCACCTTTCCTCTTCTGGGACAGTCTGAATAGCCCTGATACTTGAGAGAGAAAACTTGCTTTTGAGCCCCTGCCCACTGATTTGGGGGTAGATCTGGCCAACCATTTTGGGTTGGTAAAGTGTGGAAGTGGAATCAGTATCCTTAGGAAACTATATTTAAAACCCATTTGTCCTGGGTAATGAGTTCCCAATTTTTTGCCTGCAGAGCAATCTTTCCACCTAAAGGAGTAGTCAGTTGAGAAAGGCATGGAAGTTTTAAAGTTAAGTCATTGAGACAGTTTATCATGGGGGGGGGCCTTACTACTCCTTGCTTTGGAAGCGGGAGCCCCCCACTGCTTAGTCCTGTGTGTACCTTGGGACTGAAGCCTGGGTGTTCTGCTGGCTCTGGGTTTCAACTGAGAAGGCCTGGAAGAGGCAGGAAAGGACCAATTCTTAGAGGGCCAATGCCTACTAAATCTGGGAGGCTGGACTTGCAGGAAATCTTTAACAGTTTTCATAGATTTAGCTTTTTCCTCCATCTTTTTAAGTACTACTTCTGCTTTGTTGCCAAACAGGTGGTCCTGGTTTAAGGGAGCATCTAGCAATTTAGCTTTAACATGATTTGGCAAAGACTGCTCCTTAAGCCAAGCATGCCTTCTAAGTAGAGACCCAGTAACAGCAGCCCTGCTAGATACCTGTAGTGAATCAAAACCACATTGCAAAGTATGCTTTTCAACTTGTTCAGCAGAATGCATTAAATCCTGTAAATCTTTATTTTCAGCACAGTCAGGAATCAGCATCATTTTCTGTTTAAGCAATCCAATAATATGCTGCTGATACTTTAACATATGAAACTGGCAGTTTAAGGCCCTAATGGCCAAGGTTGCAGAAGTGTATACCTTCTTACCCCATCTATCCAGTGCCCTGGAGTCTCTATCAGAAGGGGTAGGATTATTGGCAGTAGTAGCGTTTAATGCCCTTGGGTCCCTGTGAAATGGTCTCAGGATCCGCAGTAGGATTTTTAAAGAGGAACTTGAGTCAGGAACCCTGTAATATCTATCTGGTTTTCTGGGAGCAGGAGGTAAGGAGTCAGGGGCCAAGCTAGATTCCGAAAAGGCATCAACAATGTCCAATACAAGGGGAATAGCTAAAGACCTGTGTTGGGGCAGGAGTAAGAAATCCCTAAGCCTCTTTTTGGAGTCAGAGTAATCCTGGCTTTCCCAGCGAAAATGCTCCCTAAGAGTATACAAGGTTTCACCAAAAGAGAAATCCTCTGGAGGGGAAGCAGAGGGAATAGAGTCCTCTGCATCAGAATACTTATAGGTAGATAAGGTAAATCCTGGTCATCAGAGGAAACAGAAATTTCAGAATCCTGATCTGAAGAATCATAAGAAAATTCAGTCCTAGGTCTCTTAGCGGGGGAAGGTTGACTTCCCCTGATTAAATTAATAAGGTCTTCAGCCATTCTTATCATTTGTTTTTTAGGCATAGAGGCCTGACCATGCGGTCTAGGCATTGGTTTTCTAGGCATGGATCGAGTTTTCGGCCTTGAAGAAGAAGATGGCATCAGTTTAATATGCAAGTCAGTAGGCCTGAATACACCCTTAGAAGCCAGTGCCTGCACAGCGGCTTCAGACCCATCCAAGGTAGAGACATCCGTAGGTTCTACAGTTGAAGCATTTTGTGGCATACCAGACTCCGAAGGGTTCTCAGTAGAGGCTTGCGAATCTGAAGTAGCAGCTATCAGGGGCTGCAAAAGCGCCTCACTGAGTACCGGCGAACTAGCGACTAGCATAGAAGTGGTGCTGTCAGCAGCTTTGGACCTTTGCGGTCTGTCTGTCTTTATCTTTGTGTTTTTTTTGGAATGTTGGTAGTAGGGTGGCTTACCGAAGCCATATCTGGATAATTGAACCGAGTACCAAAATATTTAGAAGCATAAATATACCGACGACAAATGGTTCATTGCTTAAATAAGGCACAAAACTGACAGCGAGGAACGTCGTAGTCAGGGCCTAGGCAAGGAATACAGTACAAATGAAAATCTTTATGAGGTATTTGCTTTCCACAAGAAATACAATTATTGACTTTTACTGACATCTGTTTAGAGCAAGAAAAAGTTTCCCCAAAGGGGTACTTGGCTTTAGTTGAAGACTTTGGTTCTGAAACTCGAAAATGAAAATTTCAGGAGTTGGCTGACCGGCACTTGTGAACTACTACTGCTTCGGGCACCACACGGCTAGAAAGACTGATGTAATGGTGTCGGCTGCATGCTTTATACCCCTGACTACCTGACGTCATGGAAGGTGTTGTGCAGATCTCTTATGCTAAGAGGTTGAGAGTAATTTGTGGTCCGATTTGCCATAGAGGAATTTACAGTTGGTGGGGAGCACAGCTCCCCCTACTGACAAGGACCAAATCTCATCACTTTTTTCATCTGAGTTTATTTATTCCATGATACCATCCTACCCAATAACATTATCTGGATGCAGAAGCCCACCCATGTCTGCCTGAACAGGTACAATAATCCTCTTCTACCTAGCACATTTTACTGGTGACAGTAATGGTTCTATATGTCCCAAAGGAAGCAGCAGATTCTCCATTGTACATAGGAACTACTTTAGATCATTACCATAGCTTATGAACAAACTTTGAAATAGAAAAGAATATTGTACAGCATTACTGTTTTCCACTGTGCACATCTATATCTTCTTGAGGATATGATATAATGGTGGCTGTTCTCAAAGCCTAGTGTAGTACTGTCTTTACCTGCTGGGGTTTCAAAGCTAAAGCTGAATATCTTTGTAGGAAATTTATGCTATCTGACTTGGAATTTAGTGCACCACTACTTTCTGTATTATTACAATGGTGAGGGTTATCTCCAAGGTTCCTTTTCTTACAGGACATCCATTTCCCATTTTAGCTAATCAGAGTCCTTGATTGACTGGAAATACACCAAATGTATTAGTATACTTATGAATTTAAATATTAATGACATTATAGTTATAGATGGGTATGAAAAAATATTTTGATCTGCTCACTGCTGCTTCTTGCTTCTTGCTCTTACTGTGGGATTTGAAGTCTTCTTAAGACACTCAGTCTTGCTGGCTGGATTCTGCTAAAATTCAAAGTCTGGTTATATTTGCATTCACAGTCTGTCGCATACAGAAACTTTCAGAATATACAGTGATGAGATAATATACTTTGCAGCACCTGTCTTTAAGAGCAGTAACCAATAACTTTTATAATAAACCAAACTGGACAAACGTTGCAGCTTAAAGTACTGTTCCAACTTTACTTCTCATATAGTACAGATGATGTGAGAGAGATATAACATTTACCTCAGGACTTGTGTCCTTACCATACCTCTAACATAACTAGATTTAATATAGACTTTTTATACATATTTTAGTTAAACACACACCCTCTTGGTTTTGGAAAGATACTGGCTTGATGACACAAATGCTAACACATCTGTTCTTGTGCAAATGCTGATAAGTAAACTGTCTTCAAGGAAACGCCTTGCGGATTAGAAAAGCACATTTTTAAACTTTCTTAGAAAAACATGTCCTGTTGTCCAGTGAAAGCAGATTACATTCTTGTCACATCTGTAAGAAGTCAGCTTTCTTGATGTGTGTAATACACTCATAAGTAAGTTCCTTATTTTTTTAAGCCACAGTCATTTAGTATGGTTGCTGATCACATATTACTAAACTCTGTTTATGCATTTAAGCAAGCTTTTTTTTTCAGCATATTTACAACAGAATTAATTTCAACCTTAAATTCATAATATCTAACAATTCCCTCTGTTTTTAAACATACTCAAAACATTTTATACTGATATGTATTTTTTATCACATTATATAGAAAACACAAGAAACAAACTTTTAGTCTTCTTTTGATCAAAATGCAATTTTACATAGTTAGTACAATGATATTAAGTATCACTACCAAAACTGAATGTATTTAACAACTTTTTCTTTTGCAGACCATTCTGTGAAAATATTTTATCAGTTATGAGCTGTGTCTGCTTTAGTTTAATTTATGTCTTAGAACTGTTTCATTAACTCTTTGCAACTTGTTGAATTAACTATAAGAGACAAGAACCATGTGCTACTGCAAGCATTTATACACTACTGAAAATATACAGTTTCAATGTCATTTTAACCATAACATTGTGATCATGTTTTTGAACTGCTCATTAACATCTTGGTAAAATACTGAACTGGGCTTAGATAAAATATTTGAAAGCAATTATTTTACTGGGGTAAAACTAGTGATATTACAACTTGACAAATTACTTGTAAACTTATTACAATGTATTCTGTACAGTATGTATTTACACAGACTGTTTGCTATTCATGCATTTCAATCTAGCAGCTATCCTGAAACCAATTTTTTTAAAACATGGTTTTTGACACATTCATTGCTAGACATTAATTTAATTTGTACTGAATTCTTCTGTATTTGTACATACAAAGACTATAAAGTAAATATAGTCTAATCTTACAAATTTAACAGCATTAATATTGCCAAAAACATATTGAAATAGTGACCAATCTTGTTCAATTTTTTTACATATCTTTACTCTCTCTTGTATAGCTGTTATCAATTTTAAGCCATCTCTTGCTTTTTAAACCATCTCTTGTATAACTTTACAGTTTAACAGGTTGTAAATACAATTTAATACTAAACAATACAATAATAACCATTATGATAGCTATTAGCAACTTGTAAAATATCTTATTTTGTAAGGTTTAATCCAGTTTAGCAGTATGTCTAATACACTAATACCTGTTTTTTCCTTCCTTTTGTTGTTTATTTTTTTCTGTAGCTTTATTTCTGACTCTTGTGCAATACTGCTTATACAGTCAGTGTAAAACTGAGAAAGTACCTCTCCCCCTGTAGTACTGCAGCACTGTTTATCTGCTTTATACTGTGAGAATAGAACGTATGTCAGCCCAACACTTTGGTTTTACATTTATTTTATTAGGTTACCAAACTATAGACCCCTGTCTGATTTGATAATCTTTTCTGTTTTCTTTGCTGTCTACTTCTACTAGTTGTAGTTATTTGTACCTTCCTGTCTACTTTATTTAAACTGCACGTATACTATAACCCATCTGCTGGCTATACTTGATGTAACCAAGGTTTTTTTTTATTTTTATCAGTGACATATATGCACAATTGTGATGTTTTATTATAATTACCAAATAGTGTTGCATGTGAGCATTTTAGAAAAACTCAAGCCACTTGTTTGGCAGTCTTGTTTCTTATCTTATCTGCTCAACATTTCCTGTAACTATTCATCCAGTTTAGGAAGGTCTGAGCTCACATTTCAGTTAACCCTTTTTAGCATTTTTCCTTTAATCATCTGTTAGTAAAATGCTGTTATAAAACACTTCATATTATATTTTAATGGCTAATCCCCGATCAGTCCCACTCTGCAAGATGCACAATATCTTGCACAGTTGCAGTTGTATTCAATCAGCTTAATCTGCTCCCAGTTTCTGTCACTTTTAATTTTGTATCAACTAGCTTATCACAGAGGAGCATGTGCTCCAAGACTGCCTAAAACAGACACCACTGTTGAGCTCTGAGGGGCAACCTAGTTAAAAGAATAATACATAAGCTGTATACAGGATACTTAGACTGGCAAAAACCACATAATGAAAATGTCCTTGACCTCAAAATTAAATCGTGTGACATTGCATAAATTTACTGTGGATGCACATGCCATACAGCAGAGTAGAATTTGTTCACAAAAGCATGGCTTAGCCCAACTCGTCTGCCAGTTTAATTTCTCCAAGTCTTTTAAGTTTCTAGTTCCATGACAGGAATGGACCCCATTCATAAGTCAAACTAATTTTACAATTTATGAAATTAATATTGTTTCAGTCTTTGATGTTAGCCAAAATGGCTATTAGCACCCACAATGTGCCCAGAAATGACTCCTGCAATTCAAACAGTTATATGTATTAGTAGGATATCTGAATATAAAAAGAAGTTATGTACTCACCATAAGATTCCATGTTTGTTGTCCATCTCGCCTTCATTCTGGTTACCCAGATATATATATATATATATATATATATATATATATATATATATATATATATATATATATATATATATATATATATATATATATA
The DNA here is from genome assembly GCF_019279795.1 of Protopterus annectens. NCBI lineage: Eukaryota > Metazoa > Chordata > Ceratodontiformes > Protopteridae > Protopterus > Protopterus annectens. The sequence goes on along the minus strand of NC_056737.1, from coordinate 924,999,437 downwards.
TACATACACACACACACACACACACACCCATAACATGTGCCATATAGGACTAAGGAAGGAAATCAGAGAACATGGAGTACTAAATCCACTAAAGGCCTCTCGAGCCTCCAAGAGAGGAGGTTGGGGGAAGGAGGGTGGGACACACAAATGAAGGCGAGATGGACAACAAACATGGAACATTATGGTGAGTGCATAACTTCTTTATGTTATGTTGTCCCATCTCGCCTTCATTCTTTGCTGGTTGGGACAGCGTCCCCAGCACCTTCTTTCTTGGGTGGCTCAAGGGAACAAACTCTTCAGTACAGTGGATCCAAAGGAAGCCCTGTTCTGGGAGGCCACATCTACTTTGTAATGATTGATAAAGGTACGAGGTTTAACGCATGTCGCTGCAGCACAAATTGAATCCATAGGTAACCTAGCCTGAAAACCAGTTGAGATTGCAATAGCTCTTGAGTGACCCTTAATTTTACCAGGCAATTGTCTACTTTGAGAAGTGTATGAATAGGTAATAGTATCCGTAAGCCATTTTGACAGAGTGACCTTTGATATTGGAGCACTCTTCTTGTTATCTGAGAAGGATACAAATAATTGATCATATTTCCTGAGTTCCTTTGTCCTGTGTAGGTAAAAACATAACTGCCTGTACACATCAAATTGATGAAGTTTATATTCTGCCCTGTTGCCATAATTCGGGAAGAAAACAGGTAGGTCAATGGATTGATTCAAGTTATTCTCAGAACAACCTTTGGGTAGAAAGGATGGATGGATTAGTTCTAAGGGAGACTATCTTTATGGAAAACTAAATAGGGAGGGCATACGGATAATGCTTGAAGTTCTGACACCCTCCTAGGTGACATGATGGCCACCAAAAATGCTGTCTTCTAAGTTAGGAACTTAAGGTGACAAAAGAAAGCTGGACTGGTTCATAAGGTGGAAGGATTAAGGTGGATAATACTAGGTTGAGGTCTCAGGGAGGTGGTGGTTCCTTGACTGGAGGCCTTATCAAAACGGTACCTCTCAGAAAGGCCTTTCACAGTCTGAGACATTATTTCTGATCCCATATCTCACCATGTGATAGTTGGATATGGTGGCTAGTTGAATTCGAATGGTAGCTGCTGCTGCTGCTCCTTTATTAAAAAGTTCTGTCGAGAAGTCTAACATTGCTGTGAAAGGATCAGCATGACTGATGGAAGCCCAATGAGAAAATCTTTTCCACTTGCTAACAAAGTTTCCTAGTTGTGGTCTTATGGGATGAAACCAGCAGGGGATGTGTGTGGGAGCCTAGCTAAGACTGGAAGTGGAACAGCCAAGCTGTCAATCTGAGGGTATGGATCGAAGGATGGAGCGTTCAACGGATGTGTTAGGAGGTCTGGTACTGGGTCCCAGAGTCCACAGCTCCTGTTGTGGATGGGGCCAATCAAGGGGAACAAAATCTGATGAGGCCAGTACAGGGCTATGAGTATTATCCTGCTTCTCAACAAAAGGGCTTTCTGGAGTACTTTGGGAATTAACAGGAATGGAGGAAAGACATACGGAAGACCCAGGGGCCAATCGTGTACAAGTGCATCCCTTGGTAACTCCCCTGGAGGATTGATCAGGGCTAAATAGCTGCTGCATTTGGTATTCATAGATGTGGCAAAAAATTCACAGCGAGGCTGGCCCCACTTGCGAAAAATCTGTTATGCAATTTCCAGTTTTAGAGACCACTCGTGAAGCATTAGGATAGCTCTGCTTAGCTTGTCCACTATAACGCTGGATTTCCCCAGGATATGCATTGCTATTAGAAAGTGTTGGGAAGAGACTGCCCACTGCCATACTCTGAGTTCTCGACACAGGGAGTAAGATCTGGTTCCGCCTTGTTTATATACCACACAACCGAAATATTGTCCGTCTGAACTGTAATAGTTCCTAGTGGAAGGGAGTTCTGGAATGGTTGCAATGCCAAGACCACTGCTTTCATCTCTACGACATTGATATGCAAGTGGTATTCACATTCTTGCCAAGGTTCTTGGACTGTCTTTACCAGATAATGCCCCCCCACTCTATCTAGGAAGCGTCTGTGTTCACTTTAGCTAATGGTTGTGGGAGATTGAACGGGCTGCCTAGAATTACTTGGGTGGATCTAAGCCACCAACTGAGGTCCCTCTTGCAGGAGTCTGTGATGATGATCTTGTGGGACATGGACCACTGAGTGAAAAGTAACCACCGGAGTACTCTCATGTGTAGACGTGCAAGAGGTACCAGAGTAATCGCTGCCGCCATGGTACCCACAACCTTCAGTACAACCTTTGCCTGTACTTTCCTTTTTGCAAGCAGACTGGACACAACACAGTGTTTGTAGGCCATCTTAAGGAAGTTTTGCTACTATGTCTTTTGTATTTAGGTCTGCTCCTATGCATGTAATATGGTGTGATGGCAACAAGGCAGATTTTTCGAAGTTTATGGTGATACCCAGCTGTGAACACAGGTGAAGAGTGGCATTGATTAGTAGATGCTCGGTGATGGCAGTTAGGAGCCAGTCATCCAGGTATGGAAACACTCTGAATTCCTAGACATCTCAAGTGAGCCGTGACCACTGCCTTGTATTTGGTGAACACTCTGGAGGCTGTAGTGACACCAAAGGGCAGGTCTCGAAACTGATAGTGACTGGCCCCCAGCCGAAAGTGTAGGTGATTCTTGGATCACCTGTCCATTTTTATATGGTAGTACGCATCCTGGTGATCTATTGAGCACATCCAACTGTCTTTTCCCAAAAAGGGAAGTATTTTCTGCAGTGTCACCATCCGGAACTTTGATTTCTTTTTTTTTTTTTTTTTTTTTTTTTTTTTTACAGACTTGTTCAGCCTGCTGAGATCCAAAATAGGCCTCCAGTCCCCTGTCTTCTTTGGAACTAAAAAGATCCTCGAGTAAGTTTCGTATCCAGTTTGGTCTGTGGGGATGTCTTGGATGACTCTCTTAGCAACCTTTAAATTTCTAGGATTGTCTGACCCTCTGACTGGGTGGAACATCCGGGACTGATCTTTTTTCTAACAGAGGGTAAGTGAAGGAAATGTTGTAGCCTCTGGATATTATCTTCTGTACCCATTTGACTTGTGTAATATTTAGCCAGGCATTTTGGTACAGTGACAATCGACCCATGACTGCCTCCAGAGGTGGACAGGTGGGCCTCCTTTCAGGAGAGCTGGAAGGGCCTAGCAGAGAATGCATCTATGTCATCCTAGTTTTGCAGACCCCCTCTGCCACGAGGTCGGCATCTTCCGTTGTTTCCCCCTCTACCCCTAGGGGAAGATTCACCACATGCGTCTGGGAAAACTCTTTGGGACTTATGGAACGACATCTTTCTTCCCTTCTGGCCTTTGGGGTAAGGCCTGGTAGGAAGAGAAAAATGTGTTCCCATGGCAGAAAGAGTCTTATCCTCCTGTTCACACCTGGTCAGAGTTTATTTCAACTTTGGGCCATAACAAGGAGGAGCCATCAGAAGGGTTATTGGTAAAGGAAGATGAAGGGTTCTGCGAACTCACATAGGTGCATCCAGGAATGCTTCCTTACAAAAATTCCTGTACCCGCCACCCTACTCGTTCCATCAGCTGCATAAGATATAAGCCACATGAAGGAGTTAACTAAAGAGTTTAAGGTAGCAAGCTGAGTGGCCACCTTGTCTGAAACACTAGCAGCTGTAGAACCTTGGAGGGTATCACCTAACCCCTTCGGGAGATCCCTCTAAAGTCTACAGAAATGAAGTAGTTCAACTGAGTGTAAAGGCTGCTGATGAGAACATACGCTTTCTGTATCTGTCCATCGTGCAAGATTCTTTATTTGGTCGATGGACAGATGTGGAAGTCTCAGACAATTCCTTTTTGGTGGCCGCCGCCACCACCACAGCATCTACTGGGACACAGTTGGACAAAAATTCCTTGTCAGAGAGGGCAGAAATGAACTTGTTGGGTCTCCTCGGAACGGGTTCCACAGATTCTGCACAGCCCCGCGCCTTTCAAATGACTACATTAAGGAGCTGGTCGAAAGGTGGGGTCACCCAAGAGGTGGAGGGGTGAGACCCAAAAGCCTCCAGGTACACAGACTCATCCTCAGAATGGTTGATGGGTTTCCACCCACCTCTCTGTTTAAGGATGTCCAGGATGTCCGCAAATGAGACATCCTTAGAGGGTAACCCGTAGGGACCATTCTGAATCATCTAGGTCCATGTCTGAAATGACAGACTCCTCAGGGCAGTGAAGATGTTTCTTCTTACATGTTCTCCTTCGAGGGACAGAAGAGACTATTTTGCCCACTGGGGCGTCCTGGGACTTTGGGTCTCTATGCCTAGGGGTGGATGGTAGAGTGACAGACTCTAGCACTTTTGAGGGAAGAGAGCTTGGATCCGAGAGTGGAGCTGACTGGGGTGACAGCACACTCATGGCTTGAAGGCACCACAATCCCATTCAGACAGAGCCCCAGGCTCCAAAAAACCAGGAGACTGCCCCTGAATCAAGGCAGTAGGCTCCGAGGCAGATGTAGGCTCCGAGATGACCTGCGCCGATGCCCCGAGAGGTAGATTTGGATCAGAGAGCTGTCCAATCTGACCCTCCTCTCCAGACCCTATGGGGGAGCATCGGCCCCTAGACTGCTTTCCCGAGAATGTCACCGAGGAAGTTGGAGCAGAAATCAGGACTGAAGATCCTGGAGCAGGTCTCGGTTCTGAGGTTTCCACCACTATCAAATCCAAGCCCTCCAGCTCTGAAGCCACAACTTGGGTAAGAGGAGGAGTTGTCACAGGGTTGGCGATGGTTGTCGGAGCAGACTCCATTCTGGGAAGGCTCAACAGAATCTTGGCCAGTGCCAGTGTCCCGTAGCAGTCTCAACCATCCGCTCCATGTCGTCGGACAGCTCCTGAAAGACCAAGAGGATGGAGCAGAGGATCTGGTTGACTGCAGAATGGGTGAATGTAGTACTGACGAGACCGGTTCCAATATAGGGAACCGGCCCTGACTACGACTCTCTATCGGTTCCCAAGGGATCAGTGGAGCTGAAGAGAGATTTCTCGGGCCCAAAAGCCTTTAGGCCCTTGGTTGATTGTTTGCCTGCTTCTTCGCCAGTTCAGATGCTGGCACTGAGGAGGAAGCTCCCTTAGAAGAATTGTCTGACATTGGTGATTTAGAGGAAGAACTCTGTTGTCCTTCAATAGCCTCAAAAAGGACTTAAAGACCTCTCACAATGAGTTTGTTCTTTCTTTCCTGTAAAAAACTAGAACTAAACCCATGACAAATAGCACTGGATTCCTGTAGGAGGACAGCACCCAAACAGTAAATGCAACTCGTGTGTCCATTCGTTAAAGACATCTGCGTACATTGGTCACACTTCTTGAAGCCAGAAGGCTTCGGTTCTTTACCATCCTTAGACATGACTGTTAATTTTTTAAACTATGACAAAACCAAATTATACTAACGGTTTTAGCTATAACAAGAACTACACTAAAGCACAAACCAAGCCTTTTTTTTTTTTTAAATATCAAGCAAAGGGAACACACACCACAACAGTAGAAAGGGGAACCAGAGGAGAAGTCTCTAACTTCAACAACTCCCAATAAGCAAATAGGTGAGAAAGGGGAAGAGAAAGCCTTCTAACTGAAACAGGCCGATTCAAGGAGTCCTCTAACTTAAATGAACTCCTTGTCAAAATCAGAGGAAGAATTACAACAATAAAATCCACACAAACCCTGTGATAGAAAGGGAGTTTGGACATGAGACAGGGTAGGACGACGGCCAGCAACACACAAAGCGCAGCAAAAAAACAAGCAAATTTGACAACTCTAAGTAATAGTAACACTAATTATTCTCAACAGTAGAAAAAAGGACAAGAATTATTGGTCAAAACAAAGAAACTTTTCTACTTAGCCTGGAGCCAAGTAGGAAGCAACCTAATCTAGTTTAGCGGCAAATGAGATCTGGGTAATCTTCCCTAAGCATGATGGGATAGGGTATAGCCTCGAGCCAGTGGAAGCTCTCAAGCTTTAGTAAAGATGAGTCAGAACTGATGCTTGGTTCTGAACCCAGCCAGCATAGAATGAAAGCGAGATAGGACAACACATATGTAAATTCTTTTTTATGAGACCCTTTGCTCCTACTGCTACTACTGGAATTATCATGGCATCCTTCTTTCATATTAGCAATGTCAATGCTACTTTTGTCTTCTTTTACTCTACTTTATCTGTTTTTCTCACATCTATTTTTTTAACTGTTGTAATGGGTGATGCCTTATGATATAAACTTTGTTTTCTATTATGCTTTGTGGCTCACATCTCCAATGCTTCTCAACTACTTCTGTATTGTAATGTTTGCACAATTCCCAATGCAACAGTCTTGCCACATTATACCTTTCAGTATATAGGCCCTCTGCCTTTAGTACATCACACCCAGCAAACAACATATGTGACGGTTTCCATTTATGTTTTACAAAACTGACATTTGTCTATTTCTCCCATATGTTCAATGGAGGTTGTAAACCAATGTGCAAGCAGTCTACTGTCCTGGACCACCAATATTAAACCTTTCATCTTTTGGTTTAAATTCACCTCTCCTAAACCATTCCTGCATCAGATCCTGATTGACAGGTTGTTCCTTTCCATATTTCTTGCTTTCTCATCTGATCCTTCTCCTTATATTCTTTCTTTTGTTTTATGGCATATTCAGTTGTGGTCTGATTTTTGTCTACTTCTGGTTTGATTTAAATTCCCGCTTGATACTGCTGTGCTTTGGCTAATCTAAGCAGGCAAGTCATCTTAGACTTGTGCTCCTCCTGTTTTAAAACATTCATTATGTTTGAAAATTGTGTGGTTAGCATGCGTGTGTGGAGGTCTAGGATTGCAGATTAATACAAGTAATCAACTTCGAGGAGACCCATGCCTCCTTCAGAACAAGGAATATATACATATTCTTGGTATATACTAAGCCTTATATATCATTTGATAAGCTTGAAGCATTTTATTTTCTTATCTAACTGATCCAATACTCGTTGGGGCCAATCATCTAAAAAAAAAAAAAAAAAAAAAAGAAGAAGTTATGTACTCACCATAACGTTCCATGTGAGTTGTTCATCTCGCCTTCATTCTTACTGATGGGGTTGAAGCCGATCTTCAGCTCTGACACAGCCAAATGCAAAAGCTCGAGGTCTTCAACCAGGTCATGGCCTACTCCTTATCCCATGATGCACTGGTGATTCCCTCAGATCTTGTTTGCTGCTAATAAAAATATATGCCACTCTTGACATACCAACAGTATAGAAAGCCCTACATAAGGATCACATACAGCCATGCTTTGCCTTAAAACTACGTCCTCAAGAAGCCTGGATGGGAGTTGAAAGGTGGGATGTAAGAATGACGGCAAGATGAACAACTCACATGGAACATTATGGTGAGTACATAATTTCTTTATATGAAGTTGTCCTATCTCACCTTCATTCTTACTTATGGGTTAGTGTCCCAAGCACCATCTTTCTTGGGTGGCTCACAGGAGTATATTCTTCAGGACAGTGGAACCAAAGGAAGCTCTGTCCCTGGAGGCCCTATCTACTTTGCAATGAATGATAAAGGTATGCAGCCTTGACTAAGTGGCTGCTGAACAAATAGTATCTATCGGTAATTTGGCAGTAAAGGATGAAGAGGTGGAAACAGCTCTAGTTGAGTGGGCTTTTATTTGGTCTTGTAGCAGTATACTCACTGAACTATAAGTAAAGGAAATACAATCAGATAACCATTTTGATAAAGTGGTTTTCACAACAGGAGCTCCTTTCTTGGAATCTGAAAAAGAAATGAAGGGCTGTTCTGTTTTCCTGAAATCCTTGGTCCTACCTAGATAGAATCAAAGCTGTCTGTGAACATCAAGCTTGTGCAGCATATACTCTACCTTACTGCCATATTTAGGGAAGAAGATTGGCAACTCTATCGACTGACTGAGGTTAGTTTCTGAACATATTTTTGGTTATTAAAAAAAAGGGGGGGGGTTAGTCCAAAGAGAGATTATCATTATGAAAAATTAGATATGGGGGCTTAATGGACAAGGCCTGTAACTCAAACCCTCGGAGCGGAAGTAATGGCTACTAGAAATATGTTTTTTCATGTGAGATGCTTTAGGTCACATGAGGAGGCTGGTTCAAAGGGAGGAAGGATGATTCTTGAAAGAACAAATTTCAGATTCCACAGAGTAATTGGAGATTTAATAGGTGGTCTCAAATGTATAGTAACTTTAAGAAATGCCTTGGAAAGTCTATGTGATACGATATTGGATCCTTCATTACCAAGATGAAAGTTAGATATTGCAGCCAACTGAACTCTAACAGTAGCGGTGGCTGTTCATTCATTGAAAAGCCTAGTCAAAAATTCCAAAATAGAGGATATCTGAGCTAAATAAGGAACAATATAATTTTGTAATGACCATATTGAGAATATTTTCCATTTGCTGAGATACAACTTTCTGGTAGATGATTTGTAAGAGAATGTCAAAATATGCTGTGCTGCAGCTGAAAGATTCTGCAGCCTGGCTATGTTTGGAAGTGGAGCAGCCAAGCTGTCAATTTCAGGGACTGCAGGAATGGATGAAGAGCCCCTGATGAGTGACTCAGGAGGTCTGAAACTGGGTCCAGGATCCAAGGTTCTTCCAACAGATGAGGCTGAAGAAAGGGGAACCAAATCTGGCGAGGCCAGTAGGGGGCTATTAGAATGATAGTCCTTCCCGGAGCACTGGCTTTCTGTAAAACTTTGGGTATCAGTGGAAATGGTGGAATAGCATAGAAAAGACCCAGGGGCCAATCGTGAACAAGTGCATCCCTTGGGGCATCCCCTTGAGGAGGAATTAGGGCAAAGTAGCTGCTACATTTCGTGTTTGTGGGAGTGGCAAAGAGATCGCAGCAAGGCTGGCCCCATTTGTGGAATATCCTTTCTGCTACTTCTTTCTTTAGGGACCACTCATAAGGCAATAGAATTGCCCTGCTCAGTTTGTCTGCTATGACTTTGGACCTCCCCGGGATACGAGTTGCTATCAGAAAGCTCTGGGTGGAGGTTGCCCACTGCCATACTCTCAGGGCTTCTCAACATAGGGGGTAAGATTTGGTTCCTCTGTTTGTTGCTGTACCAGACTACTGACATGTTGTCCATCTGTATTGCAATGGTCCCCTGAGGAAGAGAGTCCTGAAAGGACTGCAATGCTAGAAGTTCTGCTCTCATCTGTAGGATACTGTATGGGACATTGGCCTCAATGATTCCATGTGCCTTGAGCTGTTCTTCCCTGGTAATGCCCCCCCATCAGGGAAGCATCCGTGGTCACTATGGCTATAGGGTAGGTAGAACAAAAGGACAGCCTGTTGTTACCCACTGCGATATTAGCCACCATTGGAGATCCTTTCTGCAAGAATTCGTGATTATGACCTGATGAGACATTGGGAGATCTTGAAATGACCACTGCATGAAAAGTAGCCACTGTAGTACATGCATGTGCATCTGACCCAGTGAAACTGCAATGATGGCTGCTGCCATTGTACCCAACAATTTGAGAACCATGGAGGCTGGGGCTTTTTGTCTTGACAGAAGAGTTAGAACCTGTTGTCAAAGAGCACAAACCCTTTCTGCCAGAAGTTTTAGGGTCATTGCGGTGTTGTCCAAGTCTGCTCCTATGAAAACGGTATGTTGTGATGGCAATAAGGTAGACTTTTCTAAGTTTATGGTAATACCCAACTGACAGCAGAGATTCATAGCAGTGTCCCTTGTTTGAATGAGTTGATGCCTGGTGGTAGCGGTTAGGAGCCAGTTGTCTAGGTATGGAAACACTAGGAAACCTAAAAGTCTCAGGTGAGCCATGACTACTGCCATGCATTTGGTAAACACACTGGGAGCTGTAGTGAGACCAAAGGGCAGAGCTTGAAATTAATAGTGACTGGCCCCCAGTCGAAAGCACATATGATCTCTGGATGGTCTGGCCATTTTTATGTGGTAGTAAGCATCCTGGAGATCTATCGAGCACATCCAATTGTCTTTCCCTAGAAAAGGAAGCATTGACTGCAGCGTGATCATCCTCAACTTCATCTTTTTTACAGATTTGTTCAGTCTGCTAAGATCCAAAATGGGTCTCGAGTCCCGTTTTCTTTGGAACTAAAAAGAACATTGAGTAAGTTCGGGATCCTATCTGGTCTGTGGGGACCGGTTGGATGACTCTTGTTTAGCAACCTTTGAACTTCTATGGTTGCTTGTTCCCTGTGACTGGGTGGAATGTCTGGGATTTTCTTTACAGGGGGAGGTGGGGCGAAAAAGAGAACAGAGTAACCTCTGGATATGATACTTTGTACCCAGCTGTCTTATTTTTAGCCAGGAGTCTGGGTACAAAGATAAGCGTCCCCCAACTGCCTCCAGAGATGGATAGGTGGGCCTCCTCTCAGGAGTGCTGGTAGGGCTTCCCAAAGAACTGATCTGTCACCCTGGTTCTGCGGACCCCCTCTATCGTGTGGACAGTGTCTTCCATTATGACCCCCTCCTCTGCCTCTGGAAGGGGTTTCACCACGTGTGTCTCGAAAGGCTCCTCGAGTTTTTTGGAACCACATTTTTCTTCCTTTCTGACCTTTGGGGTAGGGTCCAGTAGGAGTGGAAAAACAGACTCCGATAGCAGAGTCTTCCTGTCTTGTTCACACCTGGTAAGTGTTTCTTTCACTTTGGGTCTAAAAAGGGATAAATCTTCAAAAGGGGTGTTGATAAAGCATGACTTAAAGGGCTCCACAAAAGAACATAAGTGCATCCAGGAATGTCTCCTAAGAGCAATTCCTGTACTCCCTCCATCAACTGCATACGAAAGCAAATGCATGGACGAGTTTGTTAGGGAATTGAGGGTAAAGAGCTGTGAAGATATTTTATCTGAGACCCCCGCAGCTACTGAACTCTGTAGAGCATCTCCTAGGTCTTTTAGGAGATCTCTTTGCAATCTAGTGAAATGCATAAGATAATTCAGTGACCTAAGAGCAAAAGTCACTGAAGTAAGCATGCGCTTTCCATATCTGTCCATGACTCTTGAATCTTTATTCGGTGGACACAGACTTAGAAGTTTCGGATAACTACTCCTTGGTGGCCGCCTCCACCACCATGGCATCAACAGGGACTCCCTTGGTGAGAAAAGCCTTGTCTTGTGGTGAGGTAATAAACTTACTGGGGCTCCTAGGGACAGGTTCCGCTGTATCTAGAGACTCCCACGCATTTCGACATACCAAGTCCATGAGTTCGTTGAAAGGTGGAGACACCCAAGAGGTGGAAGGCTGAGACCTGAAAGCCTTCAGGTAGTATGACTCGTCATCAGTAGGTTTGGTGGACTGCCAATCACCCCTCTGAGAATCTCTTAAAATATCCACGAAGGAGATGTCTTCTGAGGGTGACCGTGGGGAACCTTCTGAATCCTCCAATTCAGTGTCTGAAGTGATGGATTTCTGAGGGGAGTCCAGATGCTTCCACCTGCATAATCTCTTCCGAGCGACCTCCTCAGTAGGAGCTTCTGGTGAGGTCTCGGAAGAGCAGGGATCACCCAACGGGGCTTCCTGAGGCTCTGGGTCTCTACGCTTTTGTGGAATCTGTGATGATGAAGTAGACACTGGCACATTAGGGGGAAAAGCTGCTGGTCCTGATGAAGTGTTGACCATGGGGAGAATGCTCTCCTCATGGCATCAAAGGCCCCCCCCCGGCTCTGATGCGAAGGAACCCTTGTATCCGCCAATCCAGCTGATTCCCCCAGCACCAAGACGGTAGGCTCCGAACTCACCCGCGCTGAAGCCCCAAGAAGCAAAGTTGGACCTAAAAGATCGGTTCAACTATCCTCTCTGGACCCAACCAATGAGTGTCAGCCCCCAGACTCTTTGGTCGGCGTCAGCAAGAGGTCAATACCGAAAGTCCTGGAGCAGATCTCAGCAGACGGCTCCACTATCATCAGTTCAGAGCACTCCAGCTCCAAAACCTCGAGTCAAATCGGGGGAGGAATGGTTGGTTCCAAAGCCCAAGGGATTGGCCCCAATAAAAGCTTAGCAAACGCTGGTGCCTGCAAAAACCTCTGCACCACACTATCCACAATCCATGTCTGAAAGGCTTCTTGAGGACCGAATGGACAGGACCGACGAAGCCACAGATTGTAATATTGGTGATTTTAAAATAGGAGATACCGGAGACCGGCTCCTAATAGTAACAACTGTCAGCTCCGATGTCAGTGGAGCCGAAGTTGAAGGTTCATCGGCTTTGGACTGACTTGGAAGGTGGAGATTTTCTCTGCTCTGAAGATTCAGAAGCAGATGATTTTTTCAAATCTTAGTCTGTTTAGCATGAGCTGCCCTACGCTGATCTAATGATTCCTGAAAGGAAGATATAATTAAACCTTTGACAATTCGTTTAATCTTTTCCTGTAACACTCGAGACCTAAACAAGTGACATATAGAGCATGTTTCCTGCAGATGTAAGGGGCCTAAACAGTACTCACAATCCATGTGTCTGTCGGTAATAGACATCTTTTGTCTGCACTTGGGGCATTTCTTGAAGCCCAAAGGCTTAGCCTGCTTATCCTTGTCCTTATCCTGTGACATTTTGTATGCAAAAAAAGATCAGTCCACACAAGACACCATAATAAGCCCTCTAATTTAAACGAGCTTAAAAATAAAAAATTAGCCTTCCAACTTAAACAGGCTAGAAATAAAATTCAAATCACACACCAAACCACGAAATTTAGCCTAATTTAAACAGGCTATAAATGGAAAATTAAATTCACACTATACTGTTAAGTTTTCATAATAGTGTTACTGTGAATTTAACTAGATATAAGCGAATAGGGGTATAACAAGGCCTTCAAACAGGCCATGAAGAGACAAGAAAAAAGGAATCACACTCTCAGAAAAAACTAAGTGTGAAAGGCACTCTAAATAACTACAACTATGTTAAGTCAGTAAAACTTATCTAAGATACTACAAAGTTAGAAAATATGTATTGAAAAAACAATTTTCACTGGCCAGAGCTGATGAATCGCCCAATCTGTTACAGTGGAAATGAGATCTGGGGGAAATCACCAGTGCATCATGGGATAGGGAGTAGGCCACGAGCTGGTTGAAGACCGAGCTTTTGCAATTGGTCGAGTCGGAGCAGAGGATCGGCTCCAAACCCATCAGTAAGTTAGAACAGAACATGCAAACTGTTTAATAGCTTGGACTTTGTTCTTGGATGTCAGGGCTGTTTTCTGTAGCCTTCTAACAAATTCTTTACCGAGTTTTGTTCGCATTTGTTCATGTCTTATTGTTAGAAAAATATGTATTAATGTGTGTATTAGCAATATGCTTAGTGCATTTAGAAGCTTGAAAAGAGTTAACACATTTATTCTATTTCATACTGCATAAATCTGTACAAACTGCAGTTGCTTTCTGACGTTGTACTGTTAGCTAAAATCTTGCTTGTGCCTTGGAAATTTACTGAGAAGCAGGTGATTTCTGCTTGCGTTAGGAAAATAATGAATAGAACAATACTACTTGTATGAAACTTAGACAAGAAGTTCCGCTGTGCCATGAGAAAATACACAGCTGTAGAAGTTACAGATAATTAGTACAAAGCCTGCTTGAAAATATGAACTGCAATCAGCATTTGCTTGTATCTGTATTAGAAGAGTACCTTGAAAAGTAACACTGTACAATAGACTCTTGTAAACGGATTAATGGTCACCAAGGCCAGGTTGTTTTTCTGAAAAGTTTCTCACAAATCTAGTCATGTCAGCAGAAAATCTGAAGTAACATCTGCTGTAGAACAATGCTAAAAGTTGTGTTTGATTACATCAGCTTAGAAGGCCATGTATTGTAAAATAGTATAAGAATGAACATACTTCCTGTTAGTAGTTAGACAAATCCTTGTATTTGCATGTTTTTGTCTCCTTGCTGCAAGTAAATTAAAGTGCCTTAACTGAACCTTACGTGTATTGGTCTTTGAAGTTTTTTCCTTTGACAGATTGGTCCTTCGGACCGGAAACCTTCACTTCGCCTCGGATCAGACAGGCCAGGTGGCTTGAAACCATATGGGGAAGAAACCACATTGGTTCTTCTTATTTGAAAAGTCCTCTGACTGAATTGTTATATAAAAGAGGCCAGCCACTTTCTGATCTGTGACTGAAGGACGGGTTTACTCGAACCAGGTGATCAATCACGAAGGCTCAGGTAAGGTGAATCCACCTTCTTTTTCTGTTTTAGATCAGGGACTAGATTTGTATTTGTTTTGTTAGAGACTTTATAAGTCAGGGACAGAAAGATTACTGTCTTGTCATAGATCAGGGAAACAGAGCAGGTAGGCAGTCATTCTGAAGAGACTATAAAAACATCCGTGGTACCACGTTAAAAATAAGGAGTTACGTAACGATTAAAAGGGTAGAACAAAAATGGGTAATAATTGTACAAAAAGGTCCCAAAATCCACTGTTAACCGAAGACGCATAATACATGCAGTCACAGCGTGCTGATAATATTAAATACTACTCAAAATGGGTTAATAAGTATGAATTTGATGGTAAATTAGAAAAATCCTCACTTGTCAAACTTGTCAAACAGCTTAAAACCGATTCTAGAGGTCGGGTAAAAAAGCAACGTCAATTAGGAATTCCTCAGGCACACAGGTGGATTGAGGAAGTAAACCGAAGGGAACAAAAGAGTAATAATTCAAAAGCAATGTTTTTAGATAAGGAGGACAATAACTTAGTAATAGCATCAGTCCCTCCGCCTCCTTTACCAGAATATGAGGCAAGTGAACAAATTAGTCCACTCCTGCGATATCCTGCTGTCACTATGAGTAGAGACACTACAAAAGCAAAACCGTTTATTAGAGATCCCGTCGAGACCAGGTCTCGAACACGGGCAGGAAACTCAAAAGGGGACATTGAGTTATATCAAATGGGTAGAAATTCATGATTTATGAGTGAAGAAGAAATATGCCCACTTATAGAAGTGCCTAATCCTCAGGCAGGGCAAGAAGGACAGGACCCAACTATTTTAGTGTATAGACCCTGGACTCCGGAAGACATCCGGAAAGCCACTTAGGGAATTCCCCATCCAAAAGTTAACTTTAGAAAGTTCTTAGAAAATTTGCAAGGAATGAGGCTGAGTTATAATTTAAATGGAGAAGAGGTAGAAAACGTAGTCAGACAAACTGTGGGACCAGATTGGCACATGATTAGTGGCGACTGGAATCCCCGTGATATTGCGCTCAGGCCCCTCCCACATAGCAGCACAGAATTAGACAACAGAGTGAAAGGTCTTACAGACCGAATCTCTGAAAAATGGAAGCCTAGGGCAGACTGGACTTGCATTAATCAATGCATCCAACAGGAAGGTGAAGCTATTGACCGATATTATGTCAGACTATTAAAATGTTTTAATAACCATTGTGGAATGCAGGTTCCTGAAGATCAGACACATGATTCCCCATACGAGCAGCAGTTAAAGAATGCATTTCTGAAAAGCAGTATTGCACCTATAAGCAGCTTTATTACAAAACACATGGTAGATCATCGTACAAGCAGGTTACAATCATTGCTTGAGTATGCTAGACATGCCGAAAGGCATTTTAATAGCAAAAAGAAAAAGAAAGCCCTGTAGAAGATGGAGCAGAAGTATATGTAGTACAGTCCGGGAAAAAAAGCAAGAAAAATGCCCAGGGAAACAAACAATCTGATCAATGATCAGAGGACTTTGAAGGGCGAAAGAAAAGGGGTGAATGTTTTAAATGCGGTAAGAAAGGACACTTGGCAAGGGATTGCAAGAAAAACAAGAAGGCAACCACGGAGGATAAGGAGGGTGAGGACTGACTATATGATAGTCAGGAATCACTAGAAGGGGATAGCGGAGAAAGGACAAATGAGTATGTGATAGAGGGAGTAGAGAATGTGACAGAAGAAATAGAGGAAGTGCAAGAAGTCACGGATAGTGAAGAAAATGAAATATTGGATTTGGCTTTATTGAGCTTAGAGCTCTATTTAGCAGACATGAAACCAGAAGTTACACTTCTGGTAGAAGGGAGGGAAGTCAGATTCTTGTGTGACTCAGGGGCATCACGGACCCTGGTACATCCCTCCAAACTGCCAGAGAATTGAGTCACCTGATTACATATTAGTGAAAGCAGCTAATGGACAGCTGTATTGGGAGCCCCTCTCCCATAATATTGTGATAAGTGATCCTGTTTCAGGATTGACCCAGAAAAGTAAAATTGCTGTATCTACAAAATGCCCAGTAAACCTCTTGGGCAGAGACCTTATGCAGCTATTTGGTATAGCAGTAGTTCCGACTATGCAGGGTATGGAAGCACAGTGACAAATTGATACCTTTGCAGTGCAACCGGAGGGTGAAATTTTTATTGGTACAGCCTGGACTTGGTTACGACTGGTCCAGGGGCGGTGACTGAAGAGATGATGAACATAGCCATCAGCAAGTTCCCCTCCCTTGACATTGATAAACAGCATTTGTTGCACTGTACTCTGTATTATTGTAATACACCAGGACCTGATAAGGAATATGAGCAAGAATTGTTTAGAAATCATGCAAACAGATTGGTATTACATAATCTGTACTGAGACACAGACGGGAACAGTGTAGCCAGCTGTTCATTGCCCCAGGAGTTCTTTGCACTCTATAAATCTAATCGATTACCACATGTTAGCTTAACTAAGGACAAGAATGTAAAATGGGTAGACAGGAGAAAAAGTCACGAGATGGGAAAAACAGACAGAGTTAGAACTGTCAGAACAGGGAATACAAATGCAGAAGCTGAATTGGATAACTCAGACCCACCCAGCTGTACACTTGCAGTCTAGCAAGGACAGCTGATTGGCACTCCTACTGAAGGAGGAAGAGAATGCTTTACAGAATATACCAGAAAATCTCTGGTCAACAGGAAAATTAGATGTAGGACTTATTCGTACAGCGGGACCAGTTACTATTACGCCAAAGTCAGCATTTAGACCACAAAAGAGACAGTATCCCTTAAGAAAAGATGCAGAGGTAGGAATCAAACCTATTATAGCAGCTTTACTTAAGGAAGGGGTGCTGGTGGAATCTCCTGATTCACCATGTAACACACCCTTATTTCCTGTTAAGAAAGCGAATGGAGAGTGGCATATGGTCCAAGATTTACAAGCTGTAAATGACGCAGTAATACCAAGGGCACCTACGGTGCCAGACCCACACACCCTGTTGAATGATTTAAAACCTCAACAGAAATATTTTTCTGTGGTAGATATCAGCAATGCGTTCTTTTCGATACCAATACACCCTGACAGCCAGCATTGGTTTGCATTCACATTTCAGGGGAAAAGGTATACATATACTTGACTACCACAGGGGTATTGTGAAAGTCCAACAATATTCTCACAAGAAATGACAAGCAACTTGGCGGGGTTTACACCACCGAGAGGTAGTCAGATTTTGCTTTATGTTGATGATATTCTGCTGGCGTCCCCCACCCAGCAAGATTGTAAAGATACCATAGTGCTATTACAATTTTTAGCCACTGAAGGACATAAAGTAAACAAAAATAAACTGCAGCTTTGGAAAAAACAAGTTAAATACCTAGGATATGTGATATCCAAGGAAGGTAGGACATTAGAATAGGACAGAAAAATAGCAATTTTGCAAGCACCAAAACCCACTACCAAGAAGGAAATGATGTCCTTCCTGGGTACGACTAATTTTTGTTGGAGTTGGATTCCAAACTATGCCTTGGAATCTGCACCGTTGACTAACCTGATTTATAAAAAGCCTATGGCAGCACAGGATTTGTTACAATGGACACCAGAAGCAGAATCTGCTTTCTACAAACTGAAACAGTTAATAGCGTCCTCATTAGTTTTGGGATTACCAAACTATCATAAATGTTTTTTCCAAACTGTAGATTGTAAGCAAGGTTATATGACATCAGTGTTAACACAGCAGCATGGGGACAAGCAATGCCCTATTGCTTATTATTCATCACAACTGGACCCAGTGGCACGGTCTTTACCTCAATGTGTACAAGCAGTAGTTACAGCTGCAATGGCAGTACAGGCTTCGGCCTCAGTAGTGTTGTTCCACCCTCTCACATTGAGAGTGCCTCATGCAGTTGTGATTATTTTACTACAAGAAAAGGTAGCATATCTTTCCCCTGCTAGGCATCTTTCCTGTATGACTATATTGTTGAGCCATCCGCATATGACAATTGAACGATGTACAACTTTGAACCCTTCTACCTTGCTCCCAACCTCTGCAGATGGCACACCACACAGCTGCTTGCAGGTAATTGAGCAAAAGACACTGCCTAGAAAAGATCTTATGGATGTTCCCTTGGATGATGCCGAGGTGATATACTACGTGGATGGCTCATGCAAAAGGGGTCCTGCAGGACAGAACCTAGTAGGATATGCAGTAGTTTCTGACACAGACATTATAGAAGCGAAATCTTTACCACACAGTTTATCTGCACAGGCAGCAGAATTGATTGCCTTGACACGGGAATGTACCTTAGCAAAGGGTAAATGTGTGAACATTTTTACTGACAGCCAGTATGCTTTTTCTACTGTACACGTTTTTGCGCAACAGTGGAAAAATCGAGGAATAATAACATCTACTGGTAAACCAATCAATCATGCACAGTTTATTTTAGATCTTTTAGAATCTATTCAGTTACCTCAGAAAGTAGCTATTTGTAAATGCACAGCTCATACCAAGCAACCGAACAGGATTTCAAAAGGTAATGAGAGAGCTGACACAGCTGCAAAGCAGGCAGCTTCAGAATTATTTCTTTTGAATGAGGAATTACAACCCTCTGAGATTTTAGACTTAGAAATGTTAAAGACAATGCAAACTGAAAAACAAAGATGGGTAAAATGAGGAGCAATTCTCAAAAAGGGGCTGTACATCTCTAAAGAAGGAAAACCGATATTGCCGTCTAATTTGTTTAGATATGCAGCTTTGTTGAGCCATGGGCAGTGCCATGTCTCAACAGGGGGGATGGTACAGCTGGTGAACCAAGTGTTCACGACGTATGGCTTCACAAATTACTCTAAAAAAATTTTGTTCGTTATGCCACATCTGTAATAAACATCATGCACAAGGGGAGTTAAAGCTCAAGCAAGGGATTTTCCCTACACCACCGTATCCATTTCATACTATTTGTATGGATTTCATAGAGTTGAATAAAAGTGAAAATAAGAAGTATTGTCTTGTCACTGTAGATATGTTTTCCAGATGGGTGGAAGCCTTTCCGACTAAAAATCCAGATGCTACGACGGTGGCCAAAGTTCTTGTTAAAGAAATCATCCCTAGATTCAGCATTCCGGAAAGGATCTACAGTGACAACGGCACAGAGTATATGCGTAATTTGTTAAATTCTAAACATTTGTTGCAGTTAAATTCTGTTTCAGATAAAGAACGAACCAGACCGTCAGAAGTGGCAGTGCCCCCTGGAGCGTGGATCTGGCTGAAGGTAGTCAAGAAGAAGAATTGGGCATCTCCAAAGTGGGAAGGTCCATACCAAGTGCTTTTGCCAACACCCACTGCAGTCAAAATCGCGGAGCGTGCCTCCTGGATCCACCTGATGCACTGTAAATTAGTTAAAAACTTTGAACTGGACAAGAATCTTGTTACATGCCAAAAGCAAAAATGATAGAGTCCAGAAGAAACAGGAATGCAGAACAACCCTTTCCTCAGAAGTATTGCATAATCATCCTGTTAACTGTATTTGTGACTACAATCTTTTTGTTGTGGCCTTTTCTTTTCCCAGCCACACTGACTGAACTGAATAAACATGAAGCATTACTCAAACTGGCATCCAAACTTTAACACTTACCAGGCAATTAAATGTATATGCTGAGACTTTCAATGTTTCGAATTGCTGGATTTGCACAGCTTTGCTGACAGCATACGGGGGGTTATTAATGACTACAGTCCCCCTAGGGGTCAAAGAGACCTGGGAGAACTTGATTTATGATACCTCAACCATTACAGCACAAGATAAAATAGCATTACACTTGTCTGTTCCACAAAAGGGAACTGTGTGTTTTTATAAAAATGATACTGTTCAGGTGGGTTGGAGCAATTGCAATGTGACTGTTCCTTATAGATGTTACACTAAAGGTAACAAAGTAGATCTTTATTGTAATACAAACTATGATTCATTTCTTGGATTGATGCACAAAACACTTGAAGTAAAACATAATTCTGTTCTTTATAAACAGCTGTCTATAATTGATAGAAAAATGTTTCATGCAGGGCGAGTGTACATTCATAGCAAGGTTACTACTAAAGTAGAGGATTGTTATTTTGTGTGTGGCAGAAAGGCATACAAATGGTTACCTGAGAATTGGTCCGGCAGTTGTTTTTTGGGTTACCTGGTTCTAGCCATACGACACACTGCAGTTTTGCCTCATGGAAAAATTCGAAATGTCCGAGAAGTCATCAAGAAACCTGTAAATCCAGTGGGACAAATCGATGCGCATTGGAAAGACCATCATTCTTTAGACAAAGGACTGACACACATGGACTTGAGTGATACCGTTATATCGTGGGCAGGCATATTACCAGCATATGGAGCAGTGAAATCGATCTGGGAGCTGAGAAAACTGTCAAAACTTCTCGAAGTAATGAGCAATGCAACTTTTTCAGCTCTCGAATTGGTGACTGATGAACTGAATGCTATGAGAACTGTAGTGCTCCAAAACCGCATGGCTCTCGACTTCACCCTAGCGAGAGGTGGTAATGCGTGCTTTAATCCAAGAAGAATGCTGTTCGTATATTCCTGACCATAAACACGAGATAGACAATCATCTTGAGGTAATTCAGCAAGTGTCGGCCATGACCAAACCAGGCCCAAACCCACTGATGGACTTTTTCCAGAATGGTTTGGGGGGTGGGGTACCATCCTAATGAACATCCTGATTGCCATTTGTGTAGGTATGCTCCTACTGGGAGTATGTGTTTGTTGTGGTATGCCCTGCATGAAAAGACTGATTAAAGACCTTATAGACATGTCAGTTTCTGAAACCTTATATCAAAGTACTGAGTTTGAAGAACTGTTAAAAGACTAAAAATGCTTTCATAAATTGAAACTGAATGACTCTCTCAACTACAAATCCTGAGTGGAAGAGGTTAGGAGAAGAAAACAAACTGTTTATGCTTATTTTGAAAGTAGAATAAAAGTATTAATGGGGGGAAATGTTAGAAAAATATGTATTAATGTGTGTATTAGCAATATGCTTAGAGCATTTAGAAGCTTGAAAAAGAGTTAACACATTTATTCTATTTCATACTGCATAAATCTGTACAAACTGCAGTTGCTTTCTGACGTTGTACTGTTAGCTAAAATCTTGCTTGTGCCTTGGAAATTTACTGAGAAGCAGGTGATTTCTGCTTGCGTTAGGAAAATAATGAATAGAACAATACTACTTGTATGAAACTTAGACAAGAAGTTCCGCTGTGCCATGAGAAAATACACAGCTGTAGAAGTTACAGATAATTAGTACAAAGCCTGCTTGAAAATATGAACTGCAATCAGCATTTGCTTGTATCTGTATTAGAAGATTACCTTGAAAAGTAACACTGTACAATAGACTCTTGTAAACGGATTAATGGTCACCAAGGCCAGGTTGTTTTTCTGAAAAGTTTCTCACAAATCTAGTCATGTCAGCAGAAAATCTGAAGTGACATCTGCTGTAGAACAATGCTAAAAGTTGTGTTTGATTACATCAGCTTAGAAGGCCATGTATTGTAAAATAGTATAAGAATGAACATACTTCCTGTTAGTAGTTAGACAAATCCTTGTATTTGCATGTTTTTTGTCTCCTTGCTGCAAGTAAATGAAAGTGCCTTAACTGAACCTTACGTCTATTGGTCTTTGAAGTTTTTTCCTTTGACACTTATTAATCCAACTCCCGAATATTTATGCACCACCTCCTGCTCAAGTTAATTTATATCACATTCCTGTATTTTCTTGGTGCTGCAGCTTTCCGGCTTTAAATAATGATTTTGCTCATTCAAAGCCAAATTACATTCTTGCATCATCTGAGAAAGCTTTGACAAGTTGCATTTGTGCTTTCTGTTCCTCATCCGATGAATTATACAATTTTAAATCATCCACAAAAAGATGATGAAAAGTCTTTATACTGTTTTCTGGGAGCAAATTGTAACCATGACTTAATCAGTTAAGCAGACAGTTTAATGGGTTAAGGGCAAGACAAAACAGCAGAAGTGACTAAGAGTCACCTTGGAATAACATTTTTGAAATGTTTTATCCCTGGGATAATTTGTCCTTTATCATGGCTTAGCTGCAAAGTGGCTTGCCACTGTTTCATAGTCATTGTAATATTGTAATGTAACTGATCAGTGCAGCATGTATCTTTACCTGTAAGCACTCCTTTATCCATGACTGTGGGATGCTGTCAAATGCTTTTTTTTTTTTTTGTAATCTATCCTTGCCATACTTAGAGTCTTTCCCATTTCATAACTGGCCATTATGACTTTAATTTTCTTGTATTACCCTTCTGTTCTATTGCCATGATCAAATTTTCTTCTATACGATTGTAAAGTCTGTTGGCATCAATTCTAGCATGTCATTTATACATCAGCAGAAGGCAAGTTATTGGTCTATAGTTTTTTGGATAACTTGCATGTTCAATGTGGAGGAGGAATACCATTTTTCTGTTAAACCAGGTTGGTGTCTGTTTGGGACGTGCAGATAAACAGTTCTTACTCAGGGCTAAATCTTTAAGATGTTAATACTTTTATCCAGAAATTAGGTACTGCATCTAAACCTGAGCTTTTCTTATAGATTCATACACTGTTACTAGGCTAATGACCGAAAGGGCTTTTCTAAGCCTAGCTGGGTTTTCCCAAAAGAATAATAATGCCCTGCATCCAAATAGGACATTGAGGGCCAGACATTTATGAGATACCTCTGTGCATAAGGGACATTGGGTGCCAGGCCTGGTGGAAATTTCCTATTCCCCATCCACTTATCTAGGTGGTGCTTAAACTGTGTAATACACAAACTCAGCTTCATATAGATTGGAAGCCTGTTTCATGGGAGGGGTAGTCTGTGGGACACGCACCTGTTTCTCCAGCATGTTCGGTTTATGTCACAAAAAAATTCAGATCCGTAGACCTTGTATTTTTGGTGCTCTGATTTACAAATACACAGGAGATTCATAAGTGGGAGGTTTGCAGATGATTTGTAAGCCAGGCTTATATCACCCCTCAGCAATCTACAGGAGACTGAGTAGACAGAAAGGGTTTTAAGGTACTGTGCATACGGGAGGTTTTTATACCTTGTACTCTTGTATTCATAATTTCGTTTCAGGTTCTCTGGCCATTACTTAATTTCATATCATGCACATTTTAACTTCTTACTATTTCTATCCATTCATCATCTTTGCTATGTTCATAGGCTGGTACTAGGCTATCGGGCCTAGGGCCTATACAAGCCTAGCCATAACAATTCCACAGGGTCTTCAGATATTTCTCCAAAATAAGTTTCTTTCTTCTTTTCTGGTGATGTTTCTATTTCTTTTGGGTTGCTTCCCAATTCTCTGAGAAACATTTTGGGCGATCAATGAATTGCTTATTTTAGGCTTTTCCCTTATATCCATCAGCATATATTTTAAGCTTTCTGCCAGTGCTGCTATATTTAACTTATTATTTACAATAGTATATACTAGATCCTGGTCTGTTCTGATTCTGCACACTAATTTTATTACATCTACCTTTATAAGCATTTTTGTTGATATGTACTCCAACAGGGACACTGCTTGTCTTCACTGCTTTACAGCTTTCTCTATTCAGTACTTTCGTGACAGCATTTTATTTCTTCCATTCTTTTCCCTTATTGCCCCATGTTTTTGTGGCAAGACTGTTATTAATTAGCTACACAGTAATATAGCTTATTTACTTTTGTTATATCACTCAAGTTTCTGGTGAGAGATTTACTGTGTTCATTTGTTTAATCAGACTATTAACATTCTGGGTCTTAACTTCTTTTACTCTTTTTTCATTAATCTTAATATGTCTATCTATCTCTATTACATCAAGCAACTTAACTTAGATAATTGTTTTCTAAATCAAGAGCACATTCTTTGGGTCTCCACTTGCTGCAGACATTCTATGGAAAGTTCCTGAACATCTTCCTGTGACAGTCTCTTAAAGGACAACAATGGGAATCTATTATTAAATGCTCACCTTCTGTCTTTTTTATTTACAGTCCCTGCTATGAACAAAAAAGAAATACAGCATTTAAAATATTTTAAAGAAATTGTTTCTCTCCACTAGAACAGTACCTTACTGTACTGTGGTGGTTTCTCTCCACTAGAACAGTACCTTACTGTACTGTGGTGGTTTCTCTCCACTAGAACAGTACCTTACTGTACTGTGGTGGTTTCTCTCCACTAGAACAGTACCTTACTGTACTGTGGTGGTTTCTCTCCACTAGAACAGTACCTTACTGTACTGTGGTGGTTTCTCTCCACTAGAACAGTACCTTACTGTACTGTGGTGGTTTCTCTCCACTAGAACAGTACCTTACTGTACTGTGGTGGTTTCTCTCCACTAGAACAGTACCTTACTGTACTGTGGTGGTTTCATTTTCAAAAAGCTTTTGTCCCACCTTTGCTGCAGTCTCCAGTTCACATATGTCATCACAACCACTGAATACAGGTAGTGTTCTGGCCATTTCCCTCCCCAAACTCACATCACCACTACCATCCTAAAAACCCACCTATGCTGTGATGTCACAGCTTACTGGTCCTTCCCCTGCACACACAGAAAGTAAAGGCTAGAACAAAAACAGTACACAAATCAAGTCTCCTGCTGTGAGCTGTCAATCACAGCAGTAAAAGCTCAAACTAGCCTTAAGACTTTGACAGCTAGGGGTGTTAGGTGTGAAGGAGGATGGGAGAAAAGTCAAAGTAGTACAACTCAGGTTTCACAAAAGACTGCAGTTTTGCCATTCAAAAAAGCACTTTGAAAGTCTGCTCTATGGCATTTGCACCGGTTGTGTTTTAAGTACTCATTTAATAGCGTGGGTACAGTTCTCCTTTAAGCTGCTCATCTGTTGCTCTTTCATATGGGAAACTATTTGTCTATCACTATACAACATTGACTGCTTCAGAGTTGCCATTGTTTCTTGCTCCTTCCCTTGCTGCACAACTCCAGCTGAACATTTGTACATTTTCTACTGAAGGCTGCAGAGAACCTTCATGTAGCAAGTAGCCAGATGCTTCCCATTCCAGCTATTTCTCCTTAATCTGTTAGACTCATTGTTCTATCATGCTGTAAGATTTTCTACACTAAATCCTTCATTTTGCAGAAAATTCATAACTTCCATTTCTATTTAACTTCCCCATTACTAATCCTCTTTTCTACTTTCCCTCTTTTTTTTGTATGGCAACATTTTTTGATATCCAGATACCTGTATTTCTCTGCAAATATCTTTGGTATCGATTTGTTTTGCTTTCTTTTTTGCATAAATATTGCATTTTACTTTCCCATATCCATTTCTTTGTCAGATTTCTCCCGCTGTTCCTGTTATCCTTACTTAGGGGACTCAGCCACCCATCAGTTTCTGCTGCCAGCCTGGTCGACATAGGCATACTGAGAGTGTAGCAACTGCCTCTTGTTCACTGACAACCCTCTTCTCCTATCCCATAATTCTTCTGTATCAGTAAACTGGAATCCATGCTCTTTCACAGCTCAGTCAGTACCCCTGGCAAAGAGGACATTGCCAGCACAAACATCACATATCCAAGCACAGCACACACCCACATATACAGGGGTCCTCAATAAAAAAAAACTTACCTAAACAGCAGAGACCTCAAACACATCACAGACAGCACACAACACACCAGTGTCTCACAGTCACAGCCCATAAGGCATAATAAACTCATACAGCCCATAAGGCACATTAAACTAAACATACTAGTCACTGGCAACTCAGTTGTGAGATACACCAATGTCCCCCAAACCAGGCTCGACAAGGAGAAGATCACAGTCAGTTGTCTGTCAGGTGCCAGAATCTGCCACATCATACACACTTAAGTCTCTCCACAACAGGTACAAGCATAACACTGTCATTGTTCATGCTGGTGTGAATGACTTGAGAAGTACCTCCCTGGATTATATGAACACAGACATGACTGAACTGTCAAAGTGTGTGTCCCAGGCAGGTATGACCCCAGACCTAAGCATCATCCTACCTTCACCAAGAAGGATACCACAATACCAACAAAATATAATTGACCAACAACTGGCTTAGTTTCTGATGTCATTCCTAGGGGACCCAGTATCTGTCTGCCTAGGATGGACATTGTTGACAGCCTTGGTACTTTGCCAGAGACGGCCTTCACTTGTCAGCCCTAGAATTCTGGCCAAGGCTCTTACCTCCCCCATTGTGCCTTTTTTCATCCATGGCTAAAGTGGCCTTCTCAAAGTAGTCCACTGGGATTAGTAGGTGTGACCTACCCTTGACAAAAACAAACTGGGATGGGTCCAAAGTTTGAAGACTTCTTATGTCTTTATATTAGATCCATAACGTTTTCCATGGCCTTGCATACAAGACTAGTCCAACTGATGGAGATGTAGTTCCCTGGGTTTGTTGATGGTCCACCTTTACGTAAGAGGGATGATTTTTGCTGTCCTGAATGCCCTAAGAACAAAGCCTGTCTGGACACTGTGGCCAACTAGATAGTCTAGTGGGCCTGATAGGTCATGTTTCAAACTATATAGAAGGCATCCCTGGATGTTATCAGGGCTCATTGCTGTAGTTTGTCTAGGTCCAAATGGAGAGCTCAGCCAGCAAATGAATGTAGTGTTGCTGAAAATTAATTCCTCAAGTCTTGGTGAGTACCTTCACAAGGTGGACCCAGTTTTTCATAAAATCTCACCAAGGAAACACTGATATATACACTTTTCTATAACATATATCATGGACAGAAGTAGGTCAAAAACTGAGAAACTGATGGGTGCACAAGGCCCAGGATAAAAAAAACGTGGCCAATCCTGGTAGGCACACTGGTGCCAGGACTTGAAAAAAAATGACAGTGTAGAATCCTCAAAATACAGAAACATTCCTATAATGGAGCCAGCACCCCCCCCCCCCCCACACACACACACGTAGAAGTAACAGTCCACAAAAACTGATACATTAAAAAGCAGCCATAAAGACAGGATAAATAATATATTGTTACTAATATGCAAAAAACCCAGATATTTCCAGATACAAGATACACAAAACATTGAGAGAAATTAGAGGAAAGAAAAATTCTTCCACAAGAAAAAAACTGTCAAACTTCAAACAAAAGTTTACTAATGCAACAGATTTGTAAAAAAAACATTACACAGACCAAAGCAGCATCTGAGGAAGTATGAAAATATAAATAAAACCTAGAGATTTTTGGAAAGTATAAAAAAGAATTATGGACATGAGATATGAGATATTTGATATGGTGCAGTATTTATGCAAAACTGAAAGCCAAATTAATCGATACAAAAAGGCATCCCCGAAGAGAAATGAAGGCAAAGGCATTGAGACATGGAAAATTTCACAATAAAAAATATCACAAACAAGGAATGCAGAAATGATGATTAATAAATAGAAGTAAAAAAAAAACACAACCAGAAGTTGAAGTTATGGAATGCGTGTGAAGAGAAGGATTTGGTGTAGAAGGCCTAACAGGTTATATCACAGCATGATGGAACAAGTCCACATAGTAGAGAGAAACAGGAAGATCAGGAGACATCTGAAGAAACATGGACATGAGAAAGAAATATTTAATATGGTGTAATACTTATGCAAAGGAGAAAGCAAACCTAATCAATACAAAAAGAGCAGCACCCAGGATATACAGGCAAAGAAATCGGGACATGGAAAGCTTTACAATACAAAAGAATAAGACAGAGGAAAAGTAGAAAAGATTAATAATGGAGAAGTTAAAGAAACAGAAACGGAGGTTATGGAGTACCTGCAAAGGACTCAATGTAGAAAATTAACTCAGAGCACCACAGCAGGATACAGCAGTGGACATCCAAATTAAGGAGAAACCAGTGGAACAAGATGCAACTGGTCAGTTGCCATATGGAGATATTTTGGAGCTTTCCAGAGGAAACCAGAATAAATGTTCACTTGAAGCTGGACAGCAAGAGAAGGAAAGTACAGTTGTGTCCACTTACCATAAATGTAGATGTTGGAGTGCACTCACTGTTGCTGTCCTAACATATGGGTTATCCGGCTCCCAGTTGCCCTCAGTCGGCCCGAATACCAGAGTCCTCAGTATATGCCGTCGGCTGTAAAACTGATGTCAGAAAGTACAGTTGTGTACACTTACCATAAATGCAGATGTTCGAGTGTATTCACTGTTGCAGTCATTACCATTTGGGTTATCTGCCTGCAGGTAGCCCTCAACGGGCCTGAATATCAAAGCCTTGGATTCCTGCGTCAGATGCTGTCTCTTCTTCCATGACGTCAGGTCGTCAGGGGTAGAAAACATGCAGCCGACACCATTACATCAGTTTTTCTTGCCGCAGATGTCAGGTGCCCCCATAATGGAAAGCAATTATATGTTAGGTTACACCTCCAACAAAAAGCAAATACACCAGAAAGCTTAAATACACCAAACAAGAAGGAAGGTAGAGCAAAGAGAAGTCAAGGGGCTGGAGGGAGGGTAACCGGGACTGCAACAGTGAATACACTCAAACATCTACATTTATGGTAAGTGTACACAACTGTACTATGTTCTTCATGTTTCACTGTTGCAGTCATTACATTTGGGTTGATTCCCAAAGCTAAGGGAGGAGAAAGTTAGAGAGCATTAGGACCAGCTATAAAGCCCTGCAAGACTGCTGTGGCAAAACCAGCTCTGGATTTAGAAAAAATAGGCATGCGGTAATGCTTAGTGAAGGTATGTACAGAGCTCCAGGTAGCAGCTTCTAGGATGTCCCTGGTAGGGACACCTCTGAGAAAGGCTGTAGAGGTAGATGCAGCCCTGGTGGAATGTGATCTTATCCCCTGTGGGGTAGGTTTTCCATGGTGCTTATAGCAGAAATTAATACAATGGGCTATCCACTTAGAAATGGTTTGCTTTGAAATGGCCTTCCCCTCTGCTCCTGCAGCAAAGCCTACTAGCAGCTGTTCAGATTTTCTGAGAGGCTTAGTCCTGTCCAAATAAAATCTAAGTTGTCTGTGCATGTCCAAAGAGTGCAGTATTCGTTCTCCTTTGTTTTGTAGATTCAGGAAAAAAGTAGGCAAATGAATGGACTGATTAAGGACCAAACTAGACACCACCTTGGGCATAAAGGAAGGATTGGTCCTGAGGGACACTCTGTCTGCATGGAAGATGATGAAGGGCTCCACTTTCATGAGGCCCTGTAATTCAGACACTCTTCTTGCTGAAGTGATGGCTAGAAGGAAGGCTGTTTTCCAAGAAAGGAATTTCTACTTCGCAGTTGCAGCTGTCTCAAAAGGTGGGAGCGTGAGCTTTTCCAATACAAAGTTAAGGTCCCAGGCTGAAGTAGGGGCTCTCCTGGGGGGTCTTAAATTTTTGGCCCCTCTGAGGAAATGCTTTAGCAGGGGGTGGGAGAAGAGGGGTGGTTCAGTATTATAATGTGCTGAAATGGCAGAGGCATGAATTTTAATTGACGAGAAGGAAAGGCCTTTGTGGAGCATTTCTGTTAAGTACTGAAGAATATGCAGTAAGTTGGGCACCGATGTGCCCATTCCCTGAGTCTGGCTCCAGGAACAGTATATTTTCCACGTTTAGCATAGGATTTTCTAGTACTAGGCCTCTTGCCTCGAGAATGATATCTAGCACCTGCTTACTGAGGGATGCTATTGGAGAGCTCAAGGAATTAGCCAGGCTGCAAGGTTCAGGGTTTAAAGCTGAGGGTGCAGAATCTGGCCCTCCTGCTGGGACAGCAGGGGAAGGGGTCTGAGGCAGGTGCCATGGTTCCAACAGTGTCATACTGTGCAAGAGGGGGCACCAGTGCTGGCATGGCCAGTCTGGTGCAATCAGTATTGTCCTTGGTTTGTCCTATTTGATCTTTAGCAGAACCTTCGAGAGGAGAGGCAGAGGGGGAAAGGCATAAACTGAGAGGCTTTCCCAGGTAAAGGACAGGACATCCACTTTCCAAGCTTGACCGTGGGAAGCCCTTGTGCAGAATTTCTCCAACTGGTAGTTCTGAGGGGAGGCAAACAGGTCTATCTCTGGATTCCCCCATTTGTTTCTCAAGAAGTTGAATATTTTTGGTTCCAGTTTCCATGCGTGTGGGTCCATGAGATTTCTGCTTAGGTCGTCTGCCAGTGAATTTAGATTGCCTGGCAGGAACTGAGCTTGTAGGTGCACTTGGTAGTTCAAGGCTGTGTTCCACAGAGCCATGGCTAGTCTGCAGAGAGGGTACGAGTGGGTTCCCCCCTGCTTGTTTATGTACCACATAACTGTGGTGTCGTCTGTCTTTACCGATAACTGTCCTGGAAGAATGTGGTCCTTGAAAGCTGTCAGGAAATTCTATACAGCTAACATTTCTTTTTGGTTGACATGCAGGTGCATTTGTCTCGGGTTCCATTTGCCCTGAATGCACTGCCCTGCCAAGTGAGCCCCCCATGCATAGTCTGATGCGTCTGTTAGGGTTTGGGTGGCAGGGGGTAGAATGAATGGGAGCCCCCTGTTGTGGTAGCAGGCCTCTGCCCACCAAAGGAACTCTGTCTATATAGAAGGAATGACAGGAATCATTGTTTCTAGATCCTGAGAATGTTGACACCATAGGCTTTTTAGATACCATTGTAGTTTCCTCATATGCAGTCTTGCATATGGAATTAGAAGAATGCAGGAGGCCATGAACCCCTGGGCTTGTAGGATTTGCCTTGCAGCTACCTGGGTTTTTGTGGCCACTAGTTTGAAGTAGGTTGCCAAATGAATTTATTTCTCTGGCGTAAGGAAAGCCATCTGTATTCAAGCTTGCTCCCAGGAATATAATTTGTTGACAGGGTACCAGGTGAGATTTCTTTTTTGTTTATGGTGTACCCCAGACAAGTTAGCAACCTTTGTACAAAAGCCAGATGATTCAAAAGTATGTCCTGGTTTTCTGCCTGAATTAGACAATCGTCCAGGTATGGGTATATTTGAATATTTCTTTGCCTGCAAAATGCAATGACTGGAGCTAGGCACTTTGTGAATACCCTGGGCGCAGTAGATAAGTCAAAGGGCAGTGCACAGAACTGATAGGGCATGTGGCCTGCTTTGAAGCGTAGGTATCTTCTGCAAGATTCCCTGATTAGGATGTGCAGGTATGCTTCTTTTAAATCGAGTGTTGCCAACCAGGCATCTTTGCCTAGCATAGGAAGCAACTGCTGAAGAGTTAGCATCTTGAATTTTGGAATCACCAAAAAGGTGTTTAAAGTATACAGGTCCAGGATAGGACGCCATGAATTGTCTTTTCTGGGTACCAGGAAAAGTCTTGAGTAGAAAAGTACAGTTGTGTACACTTACCATAAATGTAGATGTTCAAGTGTATTCACTGTTGCAGTCATTACATTTGGGTAATCTGCTGGCAGGTTGCCCTCAGTTGGCCCGATTAACAAAGTCTTGGGTCCTGCATCGGTTGCTGTCCCTTCTTCCATGACGTCAGGTCGTCAGGGGTATAAAGCATGCAGCCGAAGCCATTACATCAGTTTTTCTTGCCCCAGATGTCAGGTGCCCCCCAAATGGGGAGCAAAATATATAAGTAATTAAAAACACATAAATATACCTCCAAACAAAAGCAAATACACCAAAAAAGCTTTTAAGCATAGTAAAAGAAAGTTGAGGTATAGTAAGAGAAAAACAGGGGGCTGGAGGGAGGGTAAGCAGGACTGCAACAGTGAATACACTCGAACATCTACATTTAGGGTAAGTGTACACAACTGTACTATGTTCTTCGTGTTTCACTGTTGCAGTCATTACATTTGGGTAGATTCCCAAAGCTATGGTTGGGAGGATGGATTTATACAGCATTAGGACCAGCTATAAGGCCCTGCAAAACAGCAGTGGCAAAGCCAGCTCTGGATTTAGAGAAAATTGGTAAGTGATAATGTTTGGTGAAAGTATGAACTGAACTCCAGGTAGCAGCTACTAGAATATCCCTGGTAGGAACACCTCTGAGATAGGCTGTAGAGTAGATGCAGCCCTGGTAGAATGAGATCTAATCCCCTGGGGGATAGGTTTTCCATGGTGCTTATAACAGAAATGAATACAATGGCTTATCCATTTAGAAATGATTTGTTTTGAAATGGCCTTCCCCTCTGCCCCTGCAGCAAATGCTACCAGCAGTTGTTCAGATTTTCTTCAATATTTAGTCCTGTCCAAGAAGAATCTAAGTTGTCTGTGTACATCCAATGAATGCAGAATCTGCTCCTCCTTGTTGTGTGGATTGGGAAAGAAAGTTGGCAAATGAATGGACTGATTAAGGGCCACACTGGATACCACCTTGGGCATGAAGGATGGATTGGTCCTGAGTGACACACTGTCCATATGAAAGATGATGAAAGGCTCCACTGCCACAAGGGCCTGTAATTCAGATATCCTTCTAGCTGAAGTGATTGCTAAAAGGAAGGCTGTTTTCCAGGAAAGAAATTTTAAGTCTGCAGTAGCAGCTGGCTCAAAAGGAGGTACAGTGAGTTTCTCTAATACAAAATTAAGGTCCCAGGCAGGGGTTGG
Organism: Protopterus annectens; assembly: GCF_019279795.1. Taxonomy (NCBI): domain Eukaryota; kingdom Metazoa; phylum Chordata; order Ceratodontiformes; family Protopteridae; genus Protopterus; species Protopterus annectens. The sequence goes on along the minus strand of NC_056737.1, from coordinate 924,966,715 downwards.
AGCTCTCCTGGGTGGTCTCAAGTTTTTGGCCCCTCTGAGATACTGCTTTAAGCAGAGGATGAGAGAAGAGGGGGGATCTGTGTTGTAATGAGCTGAAATGGCTGAGGCATGGATTTTAATGGAGGAAAAATACAGGCCCTTGTGAAGCATCTCAGTTAATTATTGCAAAATCTGAGGTAAATTGGGTGCTGCTGCGCTCATCCCTTGTGACTGATTCCAGGCACAGAATCTTTTCCATTTGTCAGCATAAGATTTTCTAGTACTAGGTCTTCTCGCCTCTAAAATGACATCCATCACAGGTTTGCTGAGGGATGCTAAGGGGGAATTTAAATGATTAGCTAAGCTGCAAGATTCAATGTTTGGAGCTGGAGGTGCAGAATTTGGTACTCCTGCTGAGACAGTATGGAAGGTGTCTGAGGCAGGTGCCATGGAGAAATTTGTGACAGTGCACAGGAGTGGGTACCAGTGTTGGCGTAGCCAGTCTGGAGCAATCAAAATCATTTTTGGTTTGTCCTGTTTGACTTTTAGTAGAACTTTGGAGAGCAGAGGCAGAGGGGGAAAGGCACAGACTAATAGGTTTTTCCAGCTGAAGGACAGAGCATCCACTTTCCAGGCTTTTTTGTGAGGAGTTCTTGTGCAAAATTTGTCCAACTGAAAGTTCTGGGGTGAGGCAAAAAGATCTAAGTCTGGGTTCCCCCATTTGCGTGTCAACATGTTGAAAATCCATGGTTCCAGTTTCTATTTGTGTGGGTCCATGAGATTTCTGCTTAGTTCGCCTGTTAGAACATTCAGCTTTCCTGCAGGAATTGAGCTTGTAGTTGTACTTGGTAGCTCAAGGCCATGTTCCACAATGCCATGGCTAGTCTGCAGAGGGGGAAGGAATGTGTACCCCCCTTGCTTGTTTATGTACCACATAACCATGGTGTTGTCCATCTTTACCATTCGTTGTCCTGGGTGAAGGTAGTCCTTGAAGGCTGTCAGAGCATTCTGTACAGCTAACATTTCTTTTAGATTGATATGAAGTTGCATTTGATTTGGGCTCCATTTGCCCTGCATGCACTTCCCTGCCAGATGAGCCCCCCCCACGCATAGTCTGATGCGTCCGTAGTTAGGGTTTGAGTGGCAGGGGGTGGTTGAATGGCAGTTCCTTGTTATGGTGGCAGGCCTCTGCCCACCATAGGAGCTCTAGGTGCAGGCAAGGTATGATAGGAATCATTGTTTCCAGGCTGTGACAATGTTGACTCCATAAACTTTTTAAGTACCACTGAAGTTTCCTCATATGCAGTCTTGCATATGGAATAAGAAGGATGCAGGAGGCCATGAACCCCAAGGCTTGCAGTATCTGTCTTGCAGATAGCAGGGTTTTTGTGGCCACCTGTTTGAAGTATGTCACCAAATGAATTTGCTTTTCTGGCATAAGGAAAGCCATCTGGGCAGTTGTATTCAAGCTTGCACCCAGGAATGTCTTTTTTTGAGAGGGTACCAGTTGAGATTTCTTTTTGTTTATGGTGTACCCTAGATAAATTAGAACCCTTTTTTCAAACGCCAAATGGTTTAGAAGAGTGGCCTGGTTTTCTGCCTGAATTAGACAATTGTCCAGGTATGGATATATTTAAATATTTCTTTGCCTGCAAAATGCAATTACTGGAGCCAGGCACTTTGTGAATACCCTGGGCACAGTAGACAAGCCAAAGGGCAGTGCAGAGAACTGATAATGCAAGTAGCCTGCTTTGAAGTGTAGGTATCTTCTGCAAGATTCCCTGACTGGGATATGCAGGTAAGCCTCTTTTAAATCTAGAGTTGCCAACCAGGCATCCTTGCCTAGCATAGGAAGTAACTGGTGAATAGTCAGCATCTTGAATTTTGGAATGTCCAGAAAGGTGTTTAGAGTAGACAAGTCCAGAATTGGACACCATAACTTGCCTTTTCTGGATACCCAGAAAAGTCTGGAATAGAAACATTGTCCCTTTTCCTCTTCTGGTACTAGTTGAACAGCCCCCATGTCTAGGAGGGAAAGTACTTGCTTCTGAGCCTCTGCCCACTGATTTGGGGGCAGGTCTGGCCACCTGTTTAGAGTTGGCAACGTGTGGAAATAAAATCTGTATCCCTGGGACACTATATTTAAAACCCATTTGTCCTGGGTTATAAGTTGCCAGTTTTTTGCATGAAGAGCCAGTTTTCCTCCCAAAGGGGTGGCTGAGAGGTAAGTGCTTGGTAATTTTAAAGGAAAGTCATTGAGACTGTTTACTGTAGGGTGGAGCTCAAATTCTTGGTTAATCACCCTAGTTTTAATAAGGTACTTTCTTATTTTAGATTTATAGATGATTTATTATTTTTATGGACTGGTACTTCAGATGAGTTTTCTGCATTAGTGGATGATTTGAACCACACTACACAGTTTTTGGTTTTTAAAATCAGTGGATTTGGAGTAAGCATTCCTTTTCTTGATGTTTTACTTACTGTGGATAGAACTAACAATACATTTGTTAGTCAGGTACACAGGAAGGAGGTTTTTGCTAACCAATATCTTCACAAAGACAGTTTACATCCTGAACATATGAAGAAAGGTGTTGTTAAGGGGCAAATAATTCGCCTGACTAGATTGACTACAGATGATGAAGTATTTTTTAGGGAAGTTCGATTCCTACGATCCCTATTCTTACATAGAGGTTATACTATAGAATGGATTCAAAATATAGAGCAGGAAGTCATTTTACTCAGGAAGGGTGTAGCTAAACCTATTCTTTTGTCTGACCATATAGGTATTAGTTCTAGATCCACTCATTCAAATGTTGAAAACACCTATAACATTGCCTTTCCCTTACCTATCGTTGACGAAATGTGGTTTATTAAAGACATCATCATCAATAATTGGAAGGTGGTGTTAGGTAACAAAGATTTGGTTGGCATTTTAGGGGTCAAACCTACGTTTACCTATAAAAAAATCACCAACATCAAATCTATGCTTGAAATGGATGACACTAGACATCTGGACAACACCAGAGCTGTTAGTATCAAAAAAGGTACATATGCATGCAATAACTGCAGGCAATGTAGATTTATAAGCAATAGCACTTGTGTACATGTTAAGTCCATCAATTATACAATTTGGGTCAAAGGTTATTATAATTGTAATTCGGAATATGTAGTATATATTGCAAATTGTGTATCATGTGAACACTATTACATAGGTAAAACCAAAAGGGTTCTCAAACAGAGAATTTATGAACACAATTTAGCTATAAAAAACAAAGATAGGTTGAATTCTTTGGCCAAACATGCACAAGTATGTACGGATTTTAAGAAATTTGAGTTTTCAGTGTTGGACAAGATCAGTACTATTAATTTTGGAGGAGATTTCAACAACATTTTGGAGTGCAGAGAGACCATGTGGCAACTTGTGTTGGGGGCAGACAAGCCACCTGGCCTCAATGACTATTAATTTGAAATGTTTTTTTAAGTATAGATAAGTTTATTTTTATTATATGTAATTTTCTTTATATATGTATATGTATTTATATTATACACACACACACATGCATTTATGTGCGTGTACAGACACATATATATATTTTTTACATGTATTTTTATATTTATGCTTTATTGCACAATAGTGTGTCTGATTTGATGGTTTTACTTATGATTAGTATTAACAGTATTTATCATAATTTTTCATTGATAATTATTTTTCATTGATATTTAGTTTGTGTGTGTTTTGGTCAAATAACTTTTTGTTATGAGATCATTTCCTGTATTATCAGTATTTAAGGAATTGGGTTGTTATGCAAGTGTTTCTGAAGTTGTTCACGCATTAAATTTGTGGATGAAAGCGCTAATACACTTGTTTTACTTGTTTTTCTTTTGGTCTCCTGGTTCGCTCACCAGTTTCAGTTTTTATCAGTTCTTATCAGTGTTCGGTTTATTTGTGGTATTTTTGGTCCTCTGGAGAGCTCACCATGGCGACTGAGTGTGTTAATTCAAGTAGTCAAGAAAGTTTGCTTGACTTATCTGTGTATCCAACTACGATTCCAAAAACCAAACAGACTACGAAAGAACAAAAATTCGAGGGAACAAGCTGCTAAGCGTAAGGAAAACAGATGATAAAGTAAAATCCACAGTCCGGTAAAACTGTTCCAAAGAAGGCAACAAAAGTTATCTGTGTATCCAGTTCCTGCCAGTGGATCAGTTGGCAATACTAGCGGGATGTCTAAATCCCAGGAAGAACTTACATCTATGATCGTCAGAATTGTTAAAGATACTTTTCAACACATGAACATCAGGGGCATTGTTTCCGATTCCAATGATTCTGAACATGGTTCAGCTTGTCCATCTGATGCGAAAGGCAAAAAAGACAAAATATCCTCTCCTATTACTATTTCAAATTCTGTGGCGAGAGAGACAGGAAGTGACGTCACAGCTAGCACCAGTCGTTCATTCACGGCGGTTACATCGGCGTCTAGTGATAGTTTCAACAGCAATGGTGTGAGTAAAGCTGGTGTTTGGGATTACATTTGTAAATCGCATTCAAATCCGTTTGCAGACATACAAACCGATGGTTTGGACTGTGGAACAAGTAAGTTGAGCAATGACAATGTTTATACAGACAACGTTAATTGCAAAAAAAGTATTTATGAACTTGAGAGATTGGTGCATAGACACGTAAACTTAGATCTAGAGATCTCTTACTTGGGTGAGTGTATTTCAAGAATTGTGCCTCAGGGTGAGGACAGCAAAGTTTCCGAATTGTGTCACCGATGGTGACGATTTGAGTAACCAACTAATAGAACTTTACAACAATACTGGTTTGGTTATGATGGGCTATCTGGTCACACATTATGAGAAAGAACTTGAAACAATTAAAGAACATATTAAGCAACTTGACGAAAAAATTAAAAGTTTCAGTTGTTTTAAAGATAATGTTATTCTATATAATGGTGTGGAGGTGAAGGCTGACAGGCACCGGGCATCTATTGTGGCCAGGAAGCAGCATAAACTTAAAAGAGACATTTTAGCCTACCATTTAAAACAGGCCTATGTATTGCATGACAACTCGAAAGAGATTTCCAATGGCACCCAAGGTACTAGCAACGCAATATGTTCAGATATTAATGATGGGGGCCATGATGTTTCAAATAGAGCATCACCTGTTTCAGTGGATGTTCATGTTGGAACTAAGGTTCCTGATAAGAACATTGGACAGAATATAGTGAACAACAATATTGAGGGGGGACATTGTTTCTGAATCTTCTAATCAATGTCCAACTAACCAGTTACCAACTAATTATGCTCAAGCAGTGGCTGGTGCCAAACAGAAACAGAATCAGGGCCCTTTTCGGTCAACTTTGACAGTGAACAAACAGACTTACAGGTGGAACAACAACTTCCACAACAGATGGAAGGGGAAAGGGAAACATCCCAACCAGAGGAAATACAAGTGAACAATGTTCCACAGGTTGAGGAATTTTGTATCAATATAATGAATTTATCTAGTACTGTTTTGTCCACTGATGTGACAAGTGTTTTGAGAAAAGGTTTTTCGTTTATTCCGAACAATAAGGTCAATATTGGTAAATTGTTAATAGATTTTAGACTGTATTTGAGAAAACTCAATTTATGTTACATTATGCATGATGTGTTGGTTCCTTCTCACACGTCCTCCACAGTTGGACCAAAGAAAGCTAGTACTTTTAATCCCCCTTTGCTCAACACTCCAAGTTTTTCAGAGCTTGTGTGAACAAGAGTTTAGAAAGATGAATTTTCAGTCAGATGAGGTAAATTTGGATATGTCTGAAAGGCAGGCTTTGTACAACTTGTGTAAAAATCCTAACATCAGAACAATGAAGGCTGACAAAGGGGGTAAGACTGTGGTTATGGACACGTCTCAGTACAATGATTCTATGGTCAACATGTTACAAGACAGTGAAATGTATCAAAAGGTTCATGCCACTGATGTTAATGAGAAGTTATGTACCTACCATAACGTTCCATGTTAGTTGTCTTCTCTCGCCGCCTTTCTTGCTGGATGGGTTCAGAGCCGATCCTCGGCTCCGACTCAGCCACTTACTAAAGCTTGAGAGCTAATTTTACCGGCTCGAGGCAACCCTATATCCCATGATGCAAGGCGATAACTACCCAGATCTCGTTTGGTAGCTAAGGAAAAATTATGCAATATATTCCTCCAACTGGAGAGGAGGAGGAAGGGGAAATAATCCCTCGAAAAAGACCAATCTGATCTAGTAACACTAGGAACCTAATTAGCTTGGAAAAATTGGATCAGGAGTCTTCAAGGAAGAGGAATAAACTTCTCAGTCTGACCAGGCTAGGGGGATGGTGTGAGGGACGCAAGAAAGAAGGCGAGAGAAGACAACTAACATGGAACGTTATGGTAGGTACATAACTTCTCAATGTTAAGTTGTCAATCTCGCCTTCATTCTTGCTGGATGGGACCGCATCCCTAGCACCTTTATCCTCGGTGGCTCAATGGAACAGACTCTTGAGAACGGTGGAACCAAAATTTGCTCTGTTTCTGGAGGCCAAGTCCAATTTGTAATGTGAAACAAAGGTATGAGGAGAGGCCCATGTGACTGCTGCACAAATAGTGTCTATTGGAAGTCTAGCTTGAAAAGCTGTAGATGTAGCTAGTGCTCTAGTTGAATGGGCTTTTGGCCTAGAAGTCAACTCTTTACCTCTGAGTTGATAAATGCATGTAATCACAGAAGACAGCCACCTAGATAGGGTTACCTTGGATACCGGAAGGCCTTTCCCGTTCTCTGCATAGGATAAAAACAGTTGATCAGATTTCCTAAATTGTTTGGTTCTGTCCAAATAATATCTGAGTTGGCGGTGAACATCGAGATAATGTAGCTTTTGCTCCGCTCTATTAGAATAATTTGGGAAAAAAACTGGAAGATCAATAGATTGATTTAAGTTTGCCTGCAATGCCACTTTGGGTAAAAAAGACAGATTAGTCTTTAGAGAAACTCCATCTTTGTGGAAGATTAAGTAGGGGGGACGAATGCAGAGGGCATGAAGCTCAGATACTCTCCTGGCAGAAGTAATGGCGACCAGGAAGAGTGTCTTCCAAGAAAGAAATTTCAAAGAACAGGTAGCTGCAGGTTCAAAGGGGGGAAGAATCAAGGATGTTAAGATTAAATTTAGATCCCACTGTGGTGGGGGGTCTCTAATCGGAGGCTTAAGTAAAAATATGCCTCTAAGGAATGCCTTGCAAAGTTTATGGGACATGATGTTGTGGTCCAACAAGCCAATATGAAAATTTGAAATGGCTGCCAACTGAACTTTTACTGTGGAGGAAGAAGATCCTGAGTGAAATATTTCTGCTAGGAATTCCAAGACCGAATGGATCGGAGCAGTAAAGGGATCTATGTTCCTAGCTTTTGCCCAGAAGGAGAAACGTTGCCATTTACTAGTGTAAATCCTTCTGGTGGAAGATTTAAGGGAAGCTACTATGATATCCCGGACGGGATTAGAAATCATAGGAAGCCTGGCTAGGGATGGAAGTGGAGCAACCAAGCAGTGAGTTTGAGAGAAGGTATGGATTGGTGCAGCTGCCCCGACTGGTGGGTCAGAAGATCTGGAACCGGGTCCAGATGCCATGGCTGTACCAAAAGATAATGATGCAGGAATGGAAACCATATCTGTCAAGGCCAATAAGGGGCAATGAGAATCATCTTGGCTCTCAAGGCGGTTGCTTTCTGAATTACTTGTGGTATTAGAGGAAAGGGAGGAAAAGCATAGAGAAGTCCCCGGGGCCAATCTTGGATTAGAGTGTCTCTGGGGGGATGGCCTGGAAGGGGGAAGAGGGAGAAGAAGTCGGGGCATTTGCTGTTTTGAGGTGTAGCAAAAAGATCGCAGCAAGGAAGGCCCCATTTCTGAAAAATCTCTTCCGTCACAGATTGTTTGAGAGACCACTCGTGAGGCATGAGAATAGCTCTGCTCAACCTGTCCGCTATGATGTTGGATTTCCTGGGGATATGCGTTGCTATCAGAAACCACTGAGAAGAGATTGCCCACTGCCAAAGTCTGAGTGCCTCTCGACACAATGGATAGGACTTGGTTCCGCCCTGCTTGTTGATATACCATACTATGGACATATTGTCCGTTTGGACTGCAATAGTCCCCAGGGGAAGAGTCTCGTCGGGGGCTTGCAACGTTAAAAGCACTGCTCTCATCTCCAGGACATTTATGTGCAGGTGGCATTCGAAAGGTTGCCAAGTGCCATGGACCATCCTGCCCTGATAATGCCCCCCCCACCCGATCAGGGAGGCGTCCGATGTAACCGTGGCGACCGGGGTGGGAGGAACAAAGGGTCTGCCCTGATGGACTTGAGAGGACAATATCCACCAGGTCAGATGCCTTTTGCAAATTGGAATTATGATCCTGTGACGCATGGGAAGTCATTGAAAAGACCATTGGGCAAACAGCATCCACTGTAGGAGACGCATGTAAAAGCGGGCAAGGGGAATAAGTGTTATGGCGGCCGCCATAAGACCCAATACTTTCAGGGCAAATCTGGCCTGAATTTTGTCGCTCTGGAGAAGCACATGGATGTGGTTTTGAATATCCAAGATCCTTTGATCTGTTAACTTTGCTGAAAGTTGTACGGTGTCCAATTTGGCGCCTAAAAAGATAATAGATTGACAAGACGACAAGGCAGATTTTTCGAAATTTATAGAGATCCCTAGCCCTCTGCAAATGTGAATGGTGTAATCTCTGGCTTGGAGAAGTTGATGCCTGGTGGAGGCAGTGAGGAACCAGTCGTCTAGATATGGAAACACCTGGAATCCTTGACATCTCAGGTGAGCCGTAACCACTGCCATACATTTGGTGAACACTCTGGGGGCTGTAGTGAGTCCAAATGGCAGGGCTCTGAATTGGAAGTGACTGGCCCCCAGCCGAAAGCGGAGAAACCTTCTGGAGCGCCTGTGAATTTTTATGTGATAGTATGCATCCTGAAGGTCCACCGAGCACATCCAATTGTCCTTGCCCAGAAAGGGTAGAATGGACTGAAGCGTGACCATCCAGAATCTTGTTTTCTTTACAAACTTGTTTAGTTTGCTGAGATCTAATATTGGTCTCCAGTCCCTGTCTTTTTGGTACTAAAAAGAACCTTGAGTAGATTCCGGATCCTATTTGGTCTGTTGGGACTGGCTGGATGGCCCTTTTTGATATCTCTGGTACTGCTAGTTCCCTTAGACCGGGTGGAACGTCTGGAAGGGTTCCCTTTTGCTGAATTGGGGTTTGAATAAAGGGAATTTTGTAACCCTCGGATATGATCGACTGTACCCATTTGTCTTGAGAAAGGGAAAGCCAGGCTTTTGGGTACAGCGATAATCTTCCCCCGAAGGTGGACAATCGGGCAACATCTCAGGGATGCTGGAAGGGTTTGTCAGAGAGAGGCTCCCTGCTACCCTGATTCTGCGGACCCCCTCTGCCCCTAGGGCGGTGTCTGTTGTTGTTACCCCCTCTGCCTCTGGGGGTAAACTGACCTCGTGCGTCAGGCGTGACTCCTTGAGATTTGCGGAACCACATTTTCCCTCCCTTCTGACCTTTTGGGTAAGGTCTTGAAGGGGTGGAGAAACGGACTCCTACGGCAGAAAGAGTCTTGCCATCTTGTTCGCATCTAGTCAAGGTGTCTTTCACTTGAGGTCCGAACAATCAAAAGGAGAGTTTGTGAAGGACGCCTTGAAGGGGTCTGCAAAATTACAAAGCCGCATCCAGGATTGACTCCTTAAAGCCACTCCTGTGCCTGCGGCCCTACTCGCTCCATCGGCTGCATATGAAATGAGCCGCATGGAGGAGTTAACAATGGAGTTTAGGATTCCTAGCTGTGAGTTAATTTTATCCTGGGACCCAGCAGCTGACGGATCCTGTAAAACTTCTCCCAACTCTTTAAGAACATCTCTTTGAAGGCGGGTGAAGTGACACAAGTAGTTCAGCGACCGCATGGCAAAGGTCGCTGAAGAAAATATCCGCTTGCCGTACCTATCCATAGTCCTGGAATCCTTGTTAGGAGGATGGACAGGTACTGAAGGATCAGCTAGTTCCTTCTTGGTGGCTGCAGCCACCACCATGGCATCAACCGGGACACCTTTTGTCAAAAATTGCCTATCAGGTGGGGCCGTGATGAATTTAGAAGGCCTCCGAGGAATGGGTTCCACCGAATCTGGGGCCATCCACGCCTTCCAAGCCACCATGTCCATAAGAGGGTCGAAAGGCGGAGACACCCAGGAGGTGGAGGGTCGAGACCCGAATGCCTCCAGGTATACCGACTCATCCTCAGAAGGATTAAGGGAAGGCCAGTTCCCCCTCTGCTTAAGGAGTTCAAGGATGTCTGAGAAAGAGACATCCTCAGAGGGGGACCTTGGGGATCCCTCCGACTCATCCAAGTCAGTATCGGATGTAATAGACTCGGGGGAGTCTAGATGTTTCCTCTTACATGTCCTCTTACACAGAGGCTCACCTGATGGGTCAGGAGAAGCCTCGAAAGAGGAAGATATTCCCAGTGGGGAAACCTGAGGCATTGGATCTCTGGGTCTGGGAGCAAGAGAGTGGGAAGAGACGTCAGCAGGCACTGTAGTGGGAGGAGCTGATGGAACTGACCGTTGACTATGCCCTGGGGCTAGTACACTCCTCATCACCTCGAAGGCTCCCCCATCAGAGAGGCCAGAAGGTTCCCACTCCGAAGAGATAGGAACCCCAGGCTGCACCGACAAGGACGGCTCCGAGGCTGATGTCAGGGCTGAGCTCACCAGCGCCAAAGCTCCGAGAGGGAGAATGGGGTCGGACAAGGGTCCGATGCCACTCGCCCCCTCGGAGCCGATGAGAGAGACCAGACGCCCGGATCCCTCCAATTAAGGCATCAAGGAGGAGATCGGAGCCGAAGCCACAACAGTCATGGCTCCGATGAGCTCCAGCTCCGAGCTCTGTAGGAGAGTCAAAGGAGGAATGTTAGGTGGATGTGTAATAGCTACCATCTGATGAGACGGGCTATGGAGCATTTGGGCCAATGCCTGAGACTTTAATAGTCTACTCACCACTCTCTCGAGGTCGTGGTCGGACAGCCTGGACGACTGAGAAGACCAGCTCTGATGGCTCTGCTCAGAGAGCAGGGGTGATCTTGGAGCCAAATGTATAGACTCCAACGAAGGGGATCTTGATCTATTTCTGGAGATGGGTGGAGCCGAAGGAGCCGAGGATACATCAGCTCCAGCCGGAGCCAACAGTGAGTGTCTAGATTTAGCGGTATCGGCGCCAGGTGGAGCCGATACTGTAAGCTGTGACACAGAAGGATTGGCTCCGGCCGGAGCCGATCTCGTCACAGAAGGCGAACCAGTAGCCGATGGCTTAGGACTTGGAGCCAAAGGCTTTACTGGTTTCGAGGGCTTCCCCGGAGCAGACTTAGTAGGGGAGCTCTCAGGCTTTAATAAGCCCCTCAGTATTAGTTTATTTCTGTGCTCCTGCAGGACTCTTGGGCTGAAGGCGTGGCAGACAGAACAAGAGTCCTGCAGGTGCAGAGGTCCCAGGCAGTAAACACAAGAAGTGTGACCGTCTGTCAGAGACATTTTCTGACAGCACGAGTCGCACTTCTTGAAGCCCGAGACCTTTGTGTTCTTCGACATAACTGTGTCGAGGGAACACAAAAAATCAAAAACACACACACACACAATCAACACCCAATCCAAAATAAAAATAAAGCAGGGATACAAACACACCCAAACACCACACAGAATCCCTGACAAAAAATTAGGAAAGGGGGAGGCTTAAGGCCTAACTTAGGGGAAGGGATAAATAACTGGAAAAGGGGAACCAATAACGGGAGATAGGGTTTAAAATCTAACCGTTAAGAGTTAAAACAATAACAGTAGTGGACTAAAACGAAAAGGGAGTGACTAAAAGTCTGAAAATTTGAAAACTTACCAGGAGCCGGTAAAAATGCACCTCGCAAGCGAAAGCAGCAAACGAGATCTGGGTAGTTATCGCCTTGCATCATGGGATATAGGGTTGCCTCGAGCCAGTAAAATTAGCTCTCGAGCTTTAGTAAGTGGCCGAGTCGGAGCCGAGGATCGGCTCCGAACCCATCCAGCAAGAATGAAGGCGAGATTGACAACTTAACATCAATAGTTTTCAGAGGGTCAATACTTTGTTTGATATGTTTAGTCAGGGTGAATTAGATCATCACAGTTATGATTTTTTTCTGGTTGAGCATCCAAAATTGGCCACCTTATTCGGTATTCCTAAGGTACATGTCAATGTAGATAATCCACCGTTTAGACCCATCATTTCAGAAAAACAGTCTAAAACAGAAAACATTTCTATTTGGCTTGATCACTTGTTAAACCCCATTGTGCAGAAATCAAGATTTTACATCAGAGATTCCTGGCATTTATTGGAAGAACTACGTAAATTGAATAGTCCTTTGGAGTCTGTTAGTTTTGCTACACTTGATGTAAAATCTTTGTATACTTCAATTAAGCAGGAAGAAGGGTTGGATTATTTGAGGGAGTACCTGTCTGGTCACACCGACATTGATACTGTTAAAGTGAACACTATATGTACCTTAATGGAGATTGTGTTGGACAACAATTTTTTTAGATTTGGTAAACATATGTATAAACAGATCTTGGGAGTGGCCATGGGGGCCAGGGTGGCACCAGCATTTGCCAATTTGGTAATGGCCAATTGGGAGCTCAAATTCTTGGTTAATCACCCTAGTTTTAATAAGGTTCTTTCTTATTTTAGATTTATAGATGATTTATTATTTTTATGGACTGGTACTTCAGATGAGTTTTCTGCATTTGTGGATGATTTGAACCACACTACACAGTTTTTGGTTTTTAAAATCAGTGGATTTGGAGTAAGCATTCCTTTTATTGATGTTTTACTTACTGTGGATAGAACTAACAATACATTTGTTAGTCAGGTACACAGGAAGAAGGTTTTTGCTAACCAATATCTTCACAAAGACAGTTTACATCCTGAACATATGAAGAAAGGTATTGCTAAGGGGCAAATAATTCGCCCGAGTAGATTGACTACAGATGATGAAGTATTTTTTAGGGAAGTTCGATTCCTACAATCCCTATTCTTACATAGAGGTTACACTATAGAATGGATTCAAAATATAGAGCAGGAAATCATTTTACTCAGGAAGGGTGTAGCTAAACCTATTCTTTTGTATGACCATATAGGTATCAGTTCTAGATCCACTCATTCAAATGTTGAACACCTATAACATTGCCTTTCCCTTACCTATCGTTGATGAAATGTAGTTTATTAAAGACATCATCATCAATAATTGGAAGGTGGTGTTAGGTAACAAAGATTTGGTTTTCCTTTTAGGGGTCAAACCTACTTTTACCTATAAAAAAATCACCAACATCAAATCTATGCTTGAAATGGATGACACTAGACATCTGGACAACACCAGAGCTGTTAGTATCAAAAAGGGTACATATGCATGCAATAACTGCAGGCAATGTAAATTTATAAGCAATAACACTTGTGTACATGTTAAGTCCATCAATTATACAATTTGGGCCAAAGATTATTATAATTGTAATTCGGAATATGTAGTATATATTGCAAATTGTGTATCATGTGAACACTATTACATAGGTAAAACCAAAAGGGTTCTCAAACGGAGAATTTATGAACACAATTTAGCTATAAAAAACAAAGATAGGTTGAATTCTTTGGCCAAACATGCACAAGTATGTACAGATTTTAAGAAATTTGAGTTTTCAGTGTTGGACAAGATCAGTACTATTAATTTTGGAGGAGATTTCGACAACATTTTGGAGTGCAGAGAGACCATGTGGCAACTTGTGTTGGGGGCAGACAAGCCACCTGGCCTCAATTACTCTATTAATTTGAAATGTTTTTTAAAGTATAGATAAGTTTATTTTTATTATATGTAATTTTCTTTATATATGTATATGTATTTATATTATACACACACACATGCATTTATGTGCGTGTACAGACACATATATATATTTTTTTACATGTATTTTTATATTTATGCTTTATTGCACAATAGTGTGTCTGATTTGATGGTTTTACTTATTAGTATTAACAGTATTTATCATCATTATTTTTCATTGATATTTAGTTTGTGTGTGTTTTGGTCAAATAATTTATTGTTATGAGGTCATTTCCTGTATTATCAGTATTTAAGGAATTGGGTTGTTATGCAAGTGTTTCTGAAGAAGTTCACGCATTAAATTTGTGGATGAAAGCACTAATACACTTGTTTTACTTGTTTTTCTTTTGGTCTCCTGGTTCGCTCACCAGTTTCAGTTTTTATCAGTTCTTATCAGTGTTCGGTTTATTTGTAACATTCTGTACAGCTAACATTTCTTTTTGATTGATATGCAAGTGCATCTCGCGGGTTCCATTTGCCCTAAATGCACTGCTCTGTCATGTGAGCCCCCTATGCATTGTCAGATGCGTCCATTGTTAGGGTTTGGGCAGCAGGGGGTAGAGTGAAAGGGAGTCCCTTGTTGTGGTAGCAGGCTCCTGCCCACCAAAGGAACTCTGTCCTTGGACAAGGAATGATAGGAATCATTGTTTCCAGGTCCTGAGAATACTGACACCATAACATTTTAGATACCATTGGTGTTTCCTCATATGCAGTCTTGTATATGGAATTAGCAGAATGCAAGAGGCCATGAACCCCAGAGCTTGCAGTATTTTCCTTGCAGATAGCTGGATTTTTGTGGCCAATAGTTTGAAGTAGGTTGTCAAATAAACTTGTTTCTCCGGAGTGAGGAATGCCATCTGGGAAGTTGTGTTCAAGCTTGCTCCCAGGAATACAATCTGTTGGCAGGGCACTAGGTGAGATTTCTTTTCATTGATGGTGAACCCCAGTGAGGTTAGAAGTTTCTTTACAAATGCCAGGTGCTGTAATAGCAAGTCTTGGCTTTCTGCCTGAATCAGACAATCATCCAGGTATGGGTAAATTTGAATATTTCTCTGCCTGCAAAATACAATGCAGAGAACTGAAAGTGCATGGAGCCCGCCCTGAACCGTAGGTATTGTCTGCAGGATTCCCTTATTGGGATGTGTAGGTAAGCTTCCTTCAAGTCTAGGCTTGCCAGCCAGGCATCCTTGGCTATAATAGGAAGAAGCTGTTGAAGAGCTAGCATTTTGAATTTTGGAACCACCAGAAAGGTGTTGAGAATAGAGGGGTTCAGGATAGGACACCAGGAGTTTTCTTTTCTGGATACCAGAAAAAGTCTTGAATAAAAACCTTGTCCCTTAGTTCTGCTGGGACCAGTTGAATAGCCATGATACTGAGAAGAGAGAGAATCTGGTGTTGGGCCTCCATCCACTGATTTGGGGGGAGGTCTGGCCAACCATTTGGGGTTGGTAGTGTGTGGAAGTGGAATCTGTATCCCCGGGAAACTATGTTCAAAGCCCATTTGTCCAGGGTAATGAGTTCCAAGCTTTTTTGCATGCAGGGTGTGCTTTCCTCCTAAGGGAGCAAGTAGTTGAGCAGGGCTTGGGAGGGTTAAGGTTAAGTCATTGTGACATTTTTCCATAGGGGGGTGGCTTACTACTCCCTGCTTTGGAAGTAGGAGACCCCCACTGCTTAGATCTGTACGTAGCCTGAGACTGAAGTCTTGGTGGTCTGCTGTTCCTGGGTTTGGACTGAGAAGGCTTGGAAGGGACTAGAAAGGACCAGTTCTTTTAAGGCCAATGCCTACTGAATCTGGGAGGCTGTACTTGCAGAAAATCTTTAATATTTTGCATAGATTTAGCTTTTTCCTCCATCTTTTTGAAGACTTCCTCTGCTTTGTTGCCAAAAAGGCGGTCTTGGTTTAAGAGTGCATCCAGTAGTTTAGCTTTAACATGATCTGGCAAGTTTTGCTACTTAAGCCAAGCATGCCTTCTAAGTACAGACCCAGTGACAGAAGCCCTGCAAGATGCTTCTAAGGCATCAAAACCACATTGCAAAGTATGTTTACCAACTTGTTCTGCAGAATGCATTAAATCTTGCAAGTCTTTGTGTTCAGCAGAGTCAGGAATCAACATCATTTTCTGTTTAAGTAGTCCCATAATATGCTGCTACTTTAACATATGAAACTGGCAATTTAAAGCCCTAATGGCCAAAGTAGCAGAAGTGTAAACCTTCTTACCCCATCTGTCTAAGGCTCTAGAATCTGTATCGGAAGGGGTAGGATTTTTGGCAGCAGTAGCCTTAACGCCTTTTGGTCCTTGGGAAATGGTCTCTGGATCCGCAGTAGGATTTTTGAAGAGGAACTTGAGAGTCAGGTACTCTGTAGTACCTGTCAGGTTTTCTGGGAGATGGAGGTCAAGTGTCTGGGGTAAGGCTAGATACCAAGAAAACATCATCTACAATAGTCAGAACAGGAAGGATAGCTAAAGGCCTGTGCTGAGGCAAGGGTGAGAATTCCCCAAGTCTCTTTTTGGACTCTGAATAGTCCTGGCTTTCCCAGTGGAAATGTTCCCTAAGTGTATGCAAGGTTTCACCAAAAGAAAAATCTTCTGGAGGGGAAGCAGAGGGAATGGAATCCTCTGCATCAGAATCCTCATAAGTAGATAAGGGCAAATCCTGATAATCAGAAGGAGCAGAAATATCAGATTCCTGATAAGAATAATCAGAAAGAAAATTGCTTCTAGGTCTCTTAGAGGGGGAAGGCTGGCTTCCCCTAATTACGCTAATAAGGTCTTCAGCCATTCTAAGCATTTGTCTTGTTGGCATATGGGCCTGAGTCAGCAGTTTGGTAGTCTGTTTTCTAGGTGTAGTGCGAGTTTTAGGCCTAAGGAATTCGGTACTTCTAGTTGGAAACAAAGCCATCGGTTTAATATTAAAGTCAGCAGGCCTGAATACACCCTCAGAAGCCAGTGCCTACACAGCAGCTCTGGACCCATCCAAGGTAGAGACATCCACAGGTTCCATAGTCGAAGAAGCATCTCGCAGCATACCAGACTCCAAAAGGGTCTAAGTAGAGGCCTGCGAATCTGTAGTAGCGGGTATCAGGGGCTGCTGAAGTGCCTGAGTACTGGCGGACTGGTGACTAGCTTAACTGAAGCATTGTCGGCAGTTTTGGACCTATGCAGTCTGTCTTTATCCTTATGTTTTTTCAGAAGATCGGTAATTGGATGGCTTAATGAAGCCATTTTGGAGTATGGAGATTGAAAATTAAAGTATTTAGCTACAAAAATAGCCAGACGATGAATAGTTTGGGCGTTGAACAAGGCACAAAAATGACAGTGAGGGACATCATGGTCTGGGCATAAACAGATGATGCAGTAAGAATGAAAATCTCTGAGGTATTTGCTTTCCCCAAGCAAGACAACTGTTCATTTTTTCTGACATTGTTTAGAGCAAGAAAAAAGGATCTCCAACGGGGTACTTGTCTTTTTTGAAGACTTTGGGTTTGAAACTCGAAAATGAAAATTTCAGGAGTGGCCTACCGGCACTTGCGAACTGCTTCTGCTTCAGGCTCCGCACATCAAGAAAGACTGATGTAATGGCATCGGCTGCATGTTTTATACGCCTGACAACTTGATGTCATGGAAGAAGCGACACATCAGACTCTGGTATTCAGGCCGGCTGAGGGCTACCTGCAGGCAGATAACTCAAATGTGATGACTGCAACAGTGAAACACAAAGAACATTATGTCTGCTCAAATGATCCAGCAAGGAGTTTAGCCTCCCTGGAAGATACTGGGATATTAGATGTATGCCCATGGAAGCTGCTAAGGACCATAATGCCTTGTCTGCACAAGGAGTAAGAGAGAGTCCCCCCCTGCTTGTTGATGTACCACATAACTGTGGTATTGTCTGCCCTGATCAGAAGAGTCCCAGGGTAGAGTAGGTCCTTGAAAGCCAGCAAGGCCTGCTGCATTGCCATTAATTCTTTTAAGTTTATGTGCAGATGAATCTGCTGGGTGCTCCAAGTCCCCTGTATGCCCCTGCCTTCCAGATGTGCCCCCCATGCACAATCTGAGGCATCTGTGGTGAGAGTCTAGCTGGCAGGTGGTGGGTGGAAAGGCAGACCCGTGTTCTGAGAACAGGCTGTTGGCCACCAGAGAAGCTCCATTTGTAGGCAGGGAATTAGAGGAAGAATTAAGTCCAAGTCCTGTCTGTGTTAACACCAAGGGTTCTTGAGGTACCATTGAAGTTTTCTCATATGCAGCCTTGCATACGGGATCATCAGAATACATGAAGCCATGAACCCCAGTGCTTGCAGGAATTGCCTTACAGAGAGCTGGGTCATGCTTGCCAGGTTCTTGAAGTAAACCAAAAGATCTCCTTGCTTCTCTTGAGGGAGGAATACCATCTGGGTGGCTGTATTCAGACTTGCTCCCAGGAAAACAATCTTCCTTGTAGGAACCAACTTTGACTTCTTTTCATTTAGTGTGTAACGCAAAGAGGTGAGAATGTTCTTCACGAAGTCCAAATTCTTTTGTAGTTGTTCTGGGGAGTTTGCTTGAATGAGACAGTCATCCAGATAAGTGTAAATTTGAATGTTTCTCTGTCTGCAGAAAGCAATGGCTGGAGCCAGGCACTTCATAGAAACTCTGGGAGCAGTAGACAAGCCAAAGGGCAGTGGAGAGAATTGAAAGTGTTGCTCCCCAGCCCAGAAACGAAGGAAAGTACAGTTGTGTACACATCATAAATGTAGATGTTAAAGTGTATTCACTGTTGCAGTCATCACATTTGGGGGTTATCTGCTTGCAGTAGCCCTCAGTCGGCCTGATTATCAAAGTCTTGGGTCCTGCGTCGGTTGCGGTCTCATCTTCCATGACGTCAGGTAGTCAGGGGTATAAAGCATGCAGCCGCCACCATTACATCAGTTTTTCTTGCCCCAGATGTCAGGTGCCCCCATAAAGGGAAGCAATTATATACAAGGTTATACAGCCGACAAAAAAGCAAATACACCAAAAAGCTTTGAGCATAGTAAACAAGAATAGAGATATAGTCAATAGAAGTCAGGGGGCTGGAGGGAAGGTAACCAGGACTGCAACAGTGAATACACTCGAACAACTACATTTATGGTAAGTGTACACAATTGTACTATGTTCTTTGTGTTTCACTGTTGCAGTCATCACATTTGGGTAGATTCCCAAATCTAAGGATGGGAGGAGGTAATTAGATAGCATTAGGACCAGCTATAAGGCCCTGCAAGACTGCAGTGGCAAAGCAAGCTCTGGATTTAGAAAAATTGGCAAGTTGCAATGCTTGGTGAAGGTATGTACAGAGCTCCAGGTAGCAGCTTCTAGGATGTCCCTGGTAGGGACACCTCTGAGAAAGGTTGTAGAGGTAGATGCAGCCCTGGTTGAATGTGGTCATCCCCTGTGGGGTAGGTTTTCCATGGTGCTTATAGCAGAAATGAATGCAATGGCCTATCCACTTAGAAATGGTTTGCTTTGAAATAGCCTTCCCCTCTGCCCTTGCAGCAAATGCAACCAGCAGCTGTTCAGATTTCCTGAAAGGTTTAGTCCGTTGCAAGTAAAATCTAAGTTGTCTGTGCACGTCCAAGGAATGCAGTATTCATTCCCCTTTGTTCTGTGGATTAGAAAAGAAGGTTGGCAAATGAATGGACTGATAAAGGGCCACACTGGATACCACCTTGGGCATGAAGGAGGGGTTGGTCCTGGGACACCCTTTCCGCATGAAAGATGATAAAAGGCTCCACTGCCATGAGGGTCTGTAATTCAGACACCCTTCTTGCTGAAGTGATGGCTAGAAGGAAGGCTGTTTTCCAAGAAAGGAATTTCAACTCTGCACTTGCAGCTGGCTCAAAGAGAGGTAGAGTGAGCTTTTCCAATACAAAATTTAGGTCGCAGGCAGGAGAAGGGGCTCTCCTGTGTGGTCTTAAGTTTTTGGCCCCTCTGAGGAATTGCTTCAGCAGTGGATAAGAGCAGAGGGGTAGTTCTGTATTGTAATGAGCTGAAATGGCTAAGGCATGCATTTTGATGGAGGAAAAGGAAAGGCCCTTGTGAAGAATCTCAGTTAAGTATTGACGAATCTGAGGTAAACTGGGCACTGCTGTGCCCATCCTGAGTTTGGCTACAGAAACAGAAACTTTTCTATTTTTCAGCATAGGAATTTCTAGTACTAGGCCTCCTTGCCTCCAGAATGACATCCATCACTTGCTTACTGAAGGATGGTAACACGAGATCAGGTAATTAGCCAGGCTGCCAGGTTCAGGGTTTGAAGCTGTGGGTGCAGAATCTGGCCCTTCTGCTGGGACAGCAGGGCAGGTGCCAGAAGTGACACTGCAGAAGAGGGTGTACCAGTGCTGGCTTGGTCAGTCTGGTGCAATCAGTATTGTCCTTGGTTTGTCCTGTTTGATCTTTAGCAGTACCTTGGAGAGGAGAGGCAGAGGGGGAAAGGCATAAACTGATAGGTTTTTCCAGGTGAAGGACAGGACATCTACTTTCCAAGCTTGTTTGTGGGGAGTCCTTGTGCAGAATCTGTCCAATTGGTAGTTCTGGGGGAGGCAAACAGGTCTTTCTCTGGGCTCCCCCATTTGTTTCTCAACATGTTGAATATCTTTGGTTCCAGTTTCCACTCGTGTGGGGCCATGCGATTTCTACTTAGGTCGTCTGCCAGTGTATTTAGTTTTCCTGGCAGGAATTGAGCCTGTATTTATTTACATCTGTTGACTGGGAGTGTCTGACTGGACGTAGGTCCATTTTCAGCAGATGCCCAGGGAGAAAAGCTCCACAGTTAAAATAAACAGACAGTAGTTACATTGGATTACATAGCGATTAACAATTTAACATAGCAATTAATTACAAACATATTTACAGATGAAGAACATAGTACATCAGTAGACAACTCGAATATTTATCTGCAAAGTACATAACAGACATTAACAAATGTTGCAATAAGAAGTTCCTGCTGTATAATAAGTACTAGGCTTATGAGCATCCGAGCTTGCTATAATCAAGGTAGTTCGTGGGGTGGAAAGAAAGGTAGTGGTTGGATGCACTTCGTGTTCCACAGAGCCATGGCTAGTGTGCAGAGAGGGTATGAGTGGGTTCCCTCCTGCTTGTTTATGTACCACATAACAGTGGTGTTGTCCGTCTTTACCAATAACTGTCCTGGAAGAATGTGGTCCTTGAAGGCTGTCAGATCATTCTGTAGAGCCAATATTTCTTTTTGATTGATATGCAGGTGCATTTGACTTGGGTTCCATTTGCCCTGAATGCACTTCCCTGCCAAGTGAGCCTCCCATGCATAGTCTAATGTGCCTGTTGTTAGGGTTTGGGTGGCAGGGGTAGAGTGAATGGCAGTCCCTTGTTTTGGTGGCAAGCCTCTGCCCACCAACGAAACTATCTGTAGACAAGGTATGACAGGAATCATTGATTCTAGACCTTGAGAATGCTGGCGCCATAGGCTTTTTAGATACCATTGTAGTTTCCTCATATGCAGTCTTCATATGGAATTAGTAGAATGCAGGAGGCCATGAACCCCAGGGCTTGCAGTATTTTCCTTGCAGATAGCTGGGTCTTTGTGGCCAGTAGTTTGAAGTAGGCTGCCAAATTAACTTGTTTCTTTGGCGTGAGGTAGGCCATTTGGGAAGCTGTATTCAAGCTTGCTCCCAGGAATACAATTTGTTGGCAGGGTACAAGGTGTGATTTCTTTTTGTTTATGGTGTACCCCAGAGAAGTTAGCAATTTCTGTACAAATGCCAGATGATTCATTAGTTTGTCCTGGCTTTCTGCCTGAATTTGACAACCGTCCAGGTATGGATATATTTGGATATTTCTTTGCCTGGAAAATGCAATGACTGGAGCTAGGCACTTTCTGAATACCCTGGGTGCAGTAGATAAGCCAAAGGGCAGTGCAGAGAACTGATAGTGCATGTGGCCTGCTTTGAAGCGTAGGTATCTTCTGCAAGATTCCCTTATTGGGATGTGCAGGTAGGCTTCCTTTAAATCCAGTGTTGCCAACCAGGCATCCTTGCCTAGCATAGGAAGCAGCTGGTGAAGAGTTAACATCTTGAATTTTGGGACCACCAAAAATGTGTTAAGTATGGAGAAGTGCAGGACAGGACACCAGGAGTGGTCTTTTCAGGGCACCAGGAAAAGTCTTGAATAGAAATCGTGTCCCCTTTCCTCTTCTGGAACACGTTAAAAAGCCCTGATGCTTAAGAGAAAGAATTTGCTTTTGAGCCTCTGCTCACTGATTTGGGGGTAGATCTGGCCAACCGTTTGGGGTTGGTGAGGAGTGGAAGTGGAATCTGAATCCTTGGAAAACTATATTTAAAACCCATTTGTTCTGGGTAATGAGTTCCCAATTTTTTGCCTGCAGGACAATCTTTCCCCCCTAAAGGAACAGTCAGTTGTGCAGGGCTTGGAAGACAAAGTCAAGTCACTGAGTCAGTTTACCATAGGGGGGAGTCTTACCACTCCCTAATTTGGAAGTGGGAGCCCCCCATTGCTTAGTCCTGTAAGTACCTTGGGACTGAGGCCTGGGTGTTCTGCTGGCTCTGGGTTTGGACTGAGAAGGACAGGAAGAGGCAGGAAAGGACCAATTTTTAGAGGGCCAATGCCTACCAAATATGGGAGTTTGTACTTGTAGGAAATCTTTAACAGTTTGCATAGATTTAGCTTTTTCCTCCATCTTTTTAAGTACTTCTGCTTTGTTGCCAAACAGGCAGTCTTGGTTTAAGGGAGCATCCAGCAATTTAGCTTTAACATGATCTGGCAAAGACTGCTCCTTAAGCCAAGCATGCCTTCTAAGTACAGACCCAGTGACAGCAGCCCTGCAAGATGCCTCTAGTGAATCAAAACCACATGGCAAAGTATGTTTTCCAACTTGTTCAGCAGAATGCATTAAATCTTGTAAATCCTTATTTTCAGAACAATCAGGAATCAGCATCATTTTCTGTTTAAGCAATCCAATAATATGCTGCTGATACTTTAAACATATGAAACTGGCAATTTAAGGCCCTGATGGCCAAGGTTGCAGAGGTGCATACCTTCTTACCCCATCTATCCAGGGCCCTGAAATCTCTATCAGAGGGAGTAGTATTTTTTGCAGAATTAGCCTTAATGCCCTTGGGTCCCTGTGAAATGGTCTCAGGATCCGCAGTAGGATTTTTAAAAAGGAACTTGTGAGAATCAGGAACCCTGTAATATCTATCAGGTTTTCTGGGAGCAGGAGGGAGAGAGTCAGGGGCCAAGCTAGATTCCAACAATGTCCAGCACAGGAGGGATAGCTAAAGGCCTGTGTTGGGGCAGGAGTAAGAAAACTCTAAGCCTCTTTTTAGAATCAGAGTAATCCTGGCTTTCCCAGTGATAATGTCCCCTAAGAGTATGCAAGGTTTCACCAAAAGAAAAATCCTCTGGGGGAGAAGCAGACAGAATAGAGTCCTCTGCATCAGAATCCTCATAGGTAGATAAGGGTAAATCCTGGTCATCAGAGGAGACAGAAATTTCATAATCCTGGTCAGAAGTATCATAAGCAAATTCAGTCATAGGTTTCTTAGAGGGGGAAGGGTGGCTTCCCCTGATTAAAGTAATAAGGTCTTTATCCATTCTTATTTGTTTTTAGGCATACAGGCCTGACCATGTGGTTTGGGCATTGGTTTCCTAGGCATGGTTCAAGTTCTAGGCCTAGAAGAAGATGGCGTTGGTTTAATATGCAAGTCAGTAGGTCTGAATACACCTTCAGAAGCTGGTGCCTGCTCAGCAGCTCTGGCCCCATCCAAGGTAGAGACATCTGCAGGTTCTACAGTTAAAGCATCTTGCAGCATACTGGACTCTGAATGGGTCTCAGTAAAGGCCTGCAAATGTGAAGTAGTGGGTATCAGCGGCTGCGAAAGCACCTCACTGAGTACCAGCGAACTGGCGACAAGCTTAGGAGAAGCGCCATCAGCAGCTTTGGACCTAGGCAGCCTGTCTCTGTCTTTATCTTTACGTTTTTTCAGAATATCGGTAGTCGGGTGGCTTACCGAAGACATACCGAATACCAAAATATTTATAAGCGAAAATGTACAGACGAATAGTTCATGGTTTAAATAAGGTACAAAACCAACAGCGAGGTACGTCATGGTCAGGGCCTAGGCAAGGAATGCAGTACGAATGAAAATCTTTATGAGGTATTTGCTTTCCACAAGAAATACAATTAACTTTTACTGACATCGGTTTACAGCAAGAAAAAGTTTCCCTAACGGGGTACTTAGCTTAGTTGAATACGCTGGTTCTGAACCTCGAAAACGAAAATTTCAGGAGTTGGACAACTGGCACTTGCGAACTGCTTCTGCTTCGGGCACCGCACAGCAAGAAAGACTGATGTAATGGCATCGGCTGCATGCTTTATACCCCTACCTGACATCATGGAAGATGAGACACCAACCGACGCAGGACCCAAGACTTTGATAATCAAGCCGACTGAGGGCTACTGCAAGCAGATAATCCAAATGTGAAGACTGCAACAGTGAAACACGAAGAACTTTAGGAAATACACCCCAGGGATCACTTGTGTCTCTGCTCGACAGTGGCACAGGAAAATAACTTTCTTGGATGGTGTAAGCCAGGGAATGTTGTTGGCTAGGCTTATGTAGGCCCTCGGGCCGATAGCCTAGTACCTACCTATGAACCTATAATGGTAAGAATTGCAGAGGTATAGACTTTTTTACCCCACCTGTCCAAAGCTCTGGACTCCTTATCAGAAGGTACAGGGTTTTTAGCAATAGTAGCCTTAACACCTCTGGGGCCTTGAGAAATCTCAGGATCAGCAGTATGGTTTTTAAAAAGGAATTTTTGAGAATCAGGAACCCTGTAATACCCATCAGGTTTTCTGGGGGCAGGAGGAACAGAATTAGGAGTTAAAGAATTTTCCATGAAAACATCATTCACAACTTCCAAAACTGGAGGTATAGCCAGAGGCTTATGCTGTGGCAAATCCAAAAATTCCCAGATTCGTTTCTTTGAGGAAAATCCTGACTTTCCCATTTAAAGTGTTCCCTAAAAGTATTCAAAGTATCCCCAAAGGAAAAGTCTTCTGCAGGGGAGACAAAAGGGATAGAGTCCTCAGTATCAGAATCCTCAAAGCCAGAAAAAAGTTGAGAATTTCCTTCTTCACCAGCAGAAATACTGGAAACCTCAGAATCTGAGACAGATAAGACATCAAGAGACAATTCCCTAGCCCTCTTGGATGGGCCCCTAATCAGGGAAAGATCACCAGCCATCCTTACCATCTGGGACTGTGGCACAGGAGGAGAGGCAGACACCTGCTTGTGAGTAGATTTGCACTGGAAGGCTTGCTAGTAATCCGGAGGGACGCAGGAGGCCTAGCAATAGCAGAAGTCTGAGCTATGGTAGTCAGTCTGGTTCTGCTCTCATGTCAAAGAGAAGAGGCGTCAGGAGCCAGTGCCTGCATAGCGGCTCCGGACCCATCTGAGGCGGGGACAGGCGGAGGGTCTGAAGACAAAATAGCAGCCTGCGGCATGGAGGATTTTGTAAAGGTCTCAGTAGAGGCCTGTGGCTGAAAATCTGTGGACTGCAGGGGCTGCGAAAGCACCTCATTGACTACTGCTGTGCTGACTACCAATTTCACCAGTGCATCATCAGCACATTTAACCCTAGGCCTGTCGACGTCCTTGTCCTTGCGCTTCCTAGGTATATCCGAAGTCAGGAGACCAGAAGACGCCATACCGATGAACTTAGGCCAGACTTCGAAATGCTTATACAAAATTTTAGCTCTACGGCGTATGGTACGTGGGTTAAAGGAAGCACAGAGATCGCAAATAGGGACGTCATGCTAAAGGCCCAAACAAGTTATAC
The DNA here is from genome assembly GCF_019279795.1 of Protopterus annectens. Classification (NCBI taxonomy): domain Eukaryota; kingdom Metazoa; phylum Chordata; order Ceratodontiformes; family Protopteridae; genus Protopterus; species Protopterus annectens. The sequence goes on along the minus strand of NC_056737.1, from coordinate 924,940,918 downwards.
AATAGGAATGAAAATCATGGTGCGGAATCTGTTTTCCACAGGCAAGGCAGTTAACTTTATCGGACATCTGTTAAAGCAAGAAAAGAGGATCCCCAACAGGGCACTTATTTGAGGGCATCTTCAACTTGGTAGTCGGAATGCAAAAAGGTAAACAGCCGACCAACACTAGTGCGAATTACATCTGCTTTGGGCTCCGCGGCAAGAAAGACTGAGGAAATGGAGTCGACTGCCTCCCTTTATACCTGACGTTCTGACAGTTTTACAGCAGTCATACACCGAGGACTCTGGTATTCGGGCCGACTGAGGGTTACTGGGAGCCGGATAACCCATATGTTAGGACTGCAACAGTGAAACACAAAGAACATCAGGAAACTGTGGCAACTCTGACACAATGTTAAGGAGTGACAGGCCAGTGAGTTCCCATACAAGAGCAATGGATGACGCAATGTGCCCCAGGAATATGCTATAGAGCTTTCTATAGAATGCCCGTAGGAAATAGATATCAAACAATGTGCCCTCATTTTAGAAGAAAATGAAAAGAGTTGCTTGATTTAATAGAGATAGACATTTAAAGATCTATGAAAGAAATAGACTGCAGAAGGTCAATAAAGCCCAAAAAGTCAGAAGTTTGATAAAGCAATTAGGACTGTCCATAGAGATCCATGAGATACAACAGAAAAACAGGATACATTACTGTGCAGCTAAACTAAAAGAAAATTCTACCACTAGACCACAGCGCAGTAAAGGAAAGAGGAGAAATTGAAGAGAGAAAACTATAAAGCAATTAAGACGAGAAGTGCCACTGTTAGAAGAGTACAAAAGAGAGAACAGATGAAAAAAGAAAAAGAAGAAAGATAGGCGAGATAAAAACAATGCACAGTATTATAAACGGACTGGGATTTATCATGCACTATCACAAACAAAAACTTCAGCACATGCAAAAAAAACTTAGAAGATACAGATAAATATAAATGAAAAGTACAAAATGAGCAAACTATTGATGACCCAAAAAAAGTTTTATAGAGAATTGAGAAACAAGGTTCCTGTGGAACATAAAGATGCTAAATGGATAGTAGTAATAACAGAAAGAATAAGAAGTTCAAAGGTATGGGTTATGAAGCAACAGCCAGAGAGACTGGAACAAAGAAAAGCCTCCAACAGGAAAACTCCAGGCCCAGATGCAGTGCTTGGCTTCTGGTTAAAAGTATTAACACCTGTACAATGATTTAGCTATGAGTAAGAACTATTTACATGAGCAAACCAGACACACCAACCTGGCTAACAGGAAAAACAATGTTCCTACTTGAGTGAACCTGCAAGCTACCCTAAAAATTACAGGCCAATAACTCACCTTCTGATGATGTATAAACTATACACTGGAATTCATGCAGACGGAGAGTTTATAGTCATTTAGAAGAAAACTCAATTATGGCAATAGAACAAAAGGGCAATAAGAGTCATATGGAACAAAGGCTCATTTGTGGTTAAAGTCATAGTAAAGAAAGTACAGTTTTGTACCTACCATAAATGTAGATGTTCGAGTGCTAATACAGCTGCAGTCATAATAGATAGGGTTCTCCTGCCGTCAGGCGGGTCCTCAGTCGGCCGAATTCCAAAGTCTAGGTCTGGCGTCAGTTGTCGTCGCTTCTTCCCTGACGTCAGTGCGAGCCGATGCCATTTTCTTCAGTTTTTCTTGCCCCAGATGTCAGGTGCCCCCAGAAGGAAGGCAATACATAAATTTGTGTAATAAAGCAATGCCATATAATCAAAATATAGTAGTGCAAGCAAATACATCAAGAATGAATACCCCAATCAGGTTGCATGAGGAGATGTTAGCCAATAGGCCTGTCCCAAGAGGGGAAGGAGGGAGGGAACATCTACATTTATGGTAGGTACAAAACTGTACTATGTTCATCGTGCATACAGCTGCAGTCATAACAGATGGGTAGAATCCCAAAGCTAAGAAAGGGGTGGTAGGCACTAGGTGGAACTAGAAGGAGCCAGAATGCCCTGCAAGACTGCAGTGGCAAAGCCCGCTCTAGATTTGGAGTATAGTGGAAGGTGGTAGTGCTTGGAGAAGGTATGCACAGAACTCCAAGTGGCTGCTTCTAAAATATCCTTGGTAGGAACTCCTCTGAGAAAGGCTGCACAGGTAGCCGTGGCCCTTGTGGAGTGAGATCTGATGCCTGTAGGTACAGTTTTGCCATGAAAAGAATAGCAAAAGCGTATGCAGTGGGCTATCCATGTTGATATTGTCTGTTTGGAAATTGGCTTTCCTTGAGCTCCTATAGCATAGGACACAAAGAGCTGTTCTGATTTTCTGAAAGGCTTTGTTCTGTCCAAATAATAACGCAGTTGTCTGTGGATGTCCAAGGATTGTAGTAATCTCTCCCCTTTGGTTTGAGGATTAGGATAAAAGGTAGGTAAGTGTATGGCCTGATTCAAAGCTACCCTGGATACCACTTTTGGCATAAAGGACGAGTTGGTTCATAAGGAAACTCTGTCCTGATGGAAGATGATAAAAGGCTGCACAGCCATGAGAGCTTGTAGTTCCGATACCCTACGAGCTGAGGTAATAGCCAGAAGGAAAGCTGTTTTCCAGGACAAATATTGCAAATCTGATGAAGCAGCTGGCTCAAAAGGAGGCAAGGTCAGTTTTTCTAGAATGAAATTGAGATCCCAAGCAGGTATTGGTTGTTTCCTTGGGGGTTTTAGATTCTTAGCCCCTCTGAGGAACTGTCTTAAGAGGGGGTGAGAGAATAAGGGTGGATCAGTGTTGTATTCTGCAGAAATGGCTGAGGCATGGATTTTGATGGAGGAGAATGAAAATCCACTGCTTAGCAGCTCAGCTAGATACTGTAATATTTAAGGTAAATTCAGTTTTCCAGGATCCTGGCCCTTTTTCTCATTCCAGACACAAAACCGTTTCCATTTTGTGGAGTAAGCTTTTCTAGTAGACGGCCTTCTGGCCTCCAAAATGACATCCTGCACCTCCTTGGAGAGTAGGGTCTGTTGTGATGCTAAGGAATCTTCCATGCGGCTAGATTGAGTGTTTTTAGCTGACTGTGAAGAGTTTTGAAGCTGTGCTGAGTCAGGAGAAGAGGCATTAGAGGCAGGGTCCATGGTGGGGAATGCGTCAGGCTCCTCAGGAGTGGGTACCAGTGTTGTCTTGGCCAGTCTGGAGCAATGAGAATCATCTTTGGTCTGTCTGCTCTGGTTTTTAATAGAACTTTGGGCAGCAGAGGAAGAGGTGGGAAGACATAAACTGTCATTGATGTCCAACCGAAAGAGATGGCGTCCACTCTCCAGGCCTTTGGATGAAAAATCCTTGAGCAGAATTTTGTCAATTGGTGATTTTTGTGGGAGGCAAAGAGATCTATGTCTGGCCTTCCCCATGCTTGAATTATCTCTGTAAAAACTTGAGGATGCAACTTCCATTCGTGTGGATCTGTCATATTTCTGCTTAGGTTGTCTACCAGCATGTTTTCCTTGCCTGGCAAGTACTGTGCTTGTAGTTCGATTTGTAAGTCCAGGGCCATGTTCCAAAGTGACATGGCCAGTCTGCATAGGGGGTATGAATGGGTTCCTCCCTGTTTATGTACCACATTACTGTGGTGTTGTCCGTTCTTATCAATAGTTGACCTGGTTGCAGAAGGTCTTTGAAAGCTATAATAGGATTTATTACTGCTAGCATTTCCTTTTGATTGATGTGAAGGTGCTTTTCTTTTTGGGACCATTTGCCCTGAATGCACCGATCTGTCATGTGCGCCCCCCAGGTGTAGTCCGAGGCGTCTGTTGTGATGACTTGATTTGCTTGAGGCTTGCTGAATGGGAGACCTGTGTTTGTTTGGCATGCTTGAGCCCATCGCAGAAATTCCTTTTGAAGACATGGAATTAGTGGTATTATTGTTTCCAAACTGTGGCTGTGTTGAGACCATAGGTTTTTCAGGTACCATTGAAGTTTCCTCATATGCAGCTTTGCACATGGGATTAGTAAGATGCAAGATGCCATGAATCCCAGAGCCTGCAGGATTTTCCTTGCAGTCAGCCTGGTGCAATTTGCTAGTGTTCTGAAGTATTGAGTTAGTTGCCCCTGGTTCTCTGGCGTGAGGTAGGCCATCTGGGTGTTTGTGTCCAAGTTGGCACCCAGGAAAATTATTTTCCGAGAGGGTATTAGCCTTGATTTCTTTTTGTTGACTGTGTATCCCAGAGAATTCAACAACATTATTACATAAGCCAGATGTTTCAGAAGAATGTTCTTGCTGTCCACTTGGATCAGGCAGTCGTCCAAATAGGGGTATATTTGTATCCCTTGAAGTCTGCAGTAGGCAATTACTGATGCCAGGCATTTTGTGAATACTCTGGGCACAGTAGATAAGCCAAAGGGCAATGCAGAGAATTGATAATGGGTTGAACCTGCAAGAAATCTGAGGTATCCTCTGCAATTTTGTCTGATTGGGACATGCAGGTATGCCTCCTTGAGGTCCAAAGTTACCAGCCAAGACTCCTTGCCCAGCATGGGAAGAAGCTGCTGTAGAGTGAGCATCTTGAATTTTGGTACGAGTAGAAATGTGTTTAGGATGGATAGGTCCAAAATAGGTCTCCAATCTTTTCCCTTCCTTGGTACCAGGAATAGTCTGGAATAAAAACCTTGACCTTGTTCGTGCGTAGGTACCTCTTGAATATCTTTCATGTCTATGAGATCTGAAATTTGTCTTTGTGCCTCTGCCCTTTGATTGTGTAGCAGGTCTGGCATGCCTCTCATTTTTGGAAGGGTGTGAAAATGGAATCTGTAGCCTCTGTTTCTAATGTCCAGGATCCATTTGTCTTTTGTGACAATATGCCAATTTTTTGAAAATAATGCCAGTTTTCCGCCTAAGGGTGCTGCCATTTGAGTCTTGCTTGGCATGCAAAGGGGAAAGTCATTGGGCTTGCTTTCTGAATGATTGAGAGTTATCCTCACCACCTCTTTGTGTAGGAGCTTGCCATTGTCTGCCTCTAAACGATCCTTGGGATTGCCCTCTGCCCCTCGGGCGCCTGTATCTACCTCTTTGGGGTCTGTCCGTGGCTGGAAAGGACCAATTTTTGGAAGGCCAATTTCTACTGAAATGTGGGGGTTGTACCTGTAGAAAATCTTTCACAGTTTGCATTGATTTAGCCTTTTCCTCCATTTTCCTTAATACCTCCTCAGCATTAGCACCAAATAATACATCCTTTTGTAGAGGGGCATCTAGTAATTTAGCTTTGACATGATCTGGCAAGGTTTGTTCCTTGAGCCAGGCATGTCTACTTATGACTGATCCTGTAACAGCAGCTCTACATGAGGCCTCTAGAGCATCAAAACCACATTGTAAGGTATGTTTACCCACTTGTTCTGCACTATGCATCAAATCCTGCAACTCCTTCAAGTCTGGTTGTTCAGGTTGTGACATTTTACTTTTCAATTGTGATAACAAAAACTGTTGGTACTTTAGCATATGGAACTGACAGTTTAATGCCCTCATGGTTAAGGTAGCCGAGGTATATACCTTTTTTCCCCACCTTTCTAAGGATCTGGAATCTCTCTCGGAAGGTAATGGATTTTTAGCAGTGGAGGCCTTAATTCCCATGGGGCCCTGTGAGATGGTTTCTGGGTCAGCAGCATGGCTTTTGTATAGAAATTGGTGTGAGTCAGGAACCCTGTAGTACCCATCAGGCTTGACTGAGGCTGGAGGTAGAGAATCCGGGTTAAGGCAGGCCTCCGAGTACACATCATCTAGTATGTCCAAGTCAGGAAGTATAGCCAGAGGCCTGTGCTGAGGTAGCAAGAGAAATTCCCTAAGCCTTTTCTTGGAATCTGAATAATCTTGGCCTTCCCAGTGGAAGTGTTCCCTTAAGGTATGCAAAGTTTCCCCAAATGAGTAATCCTCTGGGGGGGATACAGAGGGAATGGACTCCTCTGCATCTGAGTCTTCAAAAGGGGAGTAAGAATGCTCCTGTTCATCAGAGTGCTCTGAAATAATGCAGCCCTGATCAGAGGAGGGGGATTCTTCCTCCACTCTGAGCCTTTTGTCCGGGGGGGGGTTGAGAACCCCTGATAAGAGTAATTAAATCCTCAGCCATTTAAAACATCTGTTTTTTTAGGCATGGGGCCTGGAGATGGGCCCTGTGTAGCTTGTCTCTTAGAATGCATGACTGCTTTAGACTTAGTGAAAGCCTTGATGGAAAAAGAAGAGGAAGGTCTGAAGACACCTTGAGAGGAGGTAGACCTGTCCACATTTTGAGATTCACCGCCAAGAGTGGCTTCGGTATCTGTAGTCGGGGTGTGGGCCGAGGAGCCTGCGACCTCGGGCACAGGAGACACCGCCAATGAAGTGTCGTCGGTAGTCAGGGGCTGCGTAGGCGCCTCGCTGAGAACCAGACCATGTGTAGTCGGCTTTGGCATGGTGTCGGTAGAGGCCACAGACTTCGTGTGTCGGTCCTTATCTTTGCGCTTTTTAGACAAAACAGGAGTCGGAGTATCCGACGACAAAATATAGTTAAATGTTTTGCCAAAATAATGCTGGGTGAACTCCGCCCGACGCTTAATGGTGCGTTTGTTGAATGTAGCACAAAAGCAACAGACCGAGACGTCGTGGTCTGGGCCTAAACAAGGAATACAGAGGGAATGGAAATCCTTATGCGGGATTTGCTTCCCAAATGAAATACAATTAACTTTGTCTGACATCGGTCTGAGGCAAGAAAAGTTTCCCCAACGGGGTACTTAGCTTTCAAGAAGACTTCGGTTGCAAAATTTTTGTAATTTCAGGAGCTGGCTGACCGGCACTTGCGAACTGCTTCTGCTTCGGGCACCGCGCGGCAAGAAAGACTGAAGAAATTGGTGTCGGCTGGTTCTTTTATACCCCTGTCGCACTGACGTCAGGGAAGAAGCAACGACAACCGATGCCGGACCTAGACTTTGGAATTCGGCCGACCGAGGACCCGCCTGACGGCAGGAGAACCCCATCTGTTATGACTGCAGCTGTATGCACGATGAACATCGGTAAAAAGGAGAAAAATCAAAGTATAGCATGGACTGACTACAAAAAAAAAGCATGACAGTATCCCACATTCACAAATAAAGAGTGCTTAAAAATGTACAAGACAGACTACATCACAGCGACCATGAAACAGTAGCAAACCATTCTGCAGTTAAGCCATGATAAAGGACAAATTATCATTCCAAGGATAAAAATCCAAACAGGATATTCCAGGGTGAGTCTGTTGCCACTGCTCTTTTGCTTGCACTTAACCCATTAAGCTGTCTGCTTAACAGATTAGGTCATGGCTATAATTTGGCTCCCAGAAAGCAAGGTGTAAAGACTTGCCTTCTGTTTGCTGATGACTTAAAACTGTACAGCTCATCAGATGAGGAACTGAAAGCAGTCAAACCTTTTCAGATGATATAAGAAAATAATTTGATCTTGATAAATATGCAAAAGCAACCTTTAAAGCAGGAAAGCTGTCGCACCAAGAAAACATCAGTTTGGGACAAGAATGTGATATAAAAGAATGAGCAAGAGGGAGTGTATAAATATTTGGGAATCGATGAATAAAACAAACACAGATAAAACTTAGTAAGGAATGTTTTATAAGACAAATTAATGCTGAAAACAGCTTTGGTTTATAACTTGGAATTTTGTTCCTAGATGTCAATTTGCTCTTCCTGTCCTAACTTACAGTTCTGGAGTGATTGACTGGCCCCAAAAGATGTTGGATAGATTAGACAAGAAAACAAGTTTGCTTCATGCTCAAATGATTTACAAAAATCAGTGCATACCAAGATATATTCCCGTTCTGAAGGAGATGTGGGCTTCCTTGAAAATACTTACTTGTGCAGATCTGTAATCGTGGGACTGCATACATACAAGACCCAAACATAGTGAAAGATTTGAAACACTGAGAATAAATTGAAGATCACTTCCCTTCTTAGTCTAGCAGAAACATATCAGCGTCAAGCGGGAATGGAAATCAAACCAGTAGTAGATAAAAATCAGGCAGCAAACGAATATGCCAAAAAACAAAGAAAACAAGGTGAAGGATCAGATGAGAAGGCAAGAAATGTGGAAAATGCATAAATATAGTTGCAAGTATACAAGACTGCTGGAAGAACCTCATGTTGATCAGGATCAAACACAGGAATGCTCAAGGAGAATTCAAACCAAAAGATGAAAGGTTAATACTGGCAGCCCAAGATACTGGGCTATGTACAGGTCTGTTTACAAAGTCCATTGAACATGCGAGAGAAACAGACAAATGTAGGTTTTGTAAAACAGAATACATCTTGTTGCTGGTTGTGATACACTAATGGCTGAAAGACTGTATACTGAAAGGCATAATAATGTGGGCAAGACTGTTGCATTGGGGATTGTGAAAACAATACTGAGATAGCTGAAAAACAATGGAAGCACGAGTCACAAAGCATCACAGAAAATGATGAAGTCTACATCACATGGGATCACCCATTACAAAAAGTGCAAGACAGATACAAGAAAAATAAGTTATGTACTCACCATAACTTTCCATGTGAGTTGTCCATCTTGCCTTCATTCTTTACTGATGGGTTCGGAGCCGATCCACCGGCTCCAACAGGGACACTTGCAAAGCTCAAGGTTTACCAGTAGCTCGAGACCCAGCCCCTTATCCCATGCTGGGATTATCTCAGATCTTATTTGCTACGTGTACTATATCCATGTAAGAGAACTACCTTCCCACAGAGAGGAAGAATTGAGTAAGCAAAATGAGACCAGTCTCTAGGTCAACTATCAGCCAGGTGGGGGATGGAGGGAGGGAAGCAAGAATGAAGGCGAGATGGAACAACTCACATGGAATGTTATGGTGAGTACATAACTTAATGTGAAGTTGTTCAATCTCGCTGTTCATTCTTTACTGATGGGTAGCGTCCCTAGCACCCTCAATCTCGGGTGGCTCAAGGGAGTACATTCTTCAGGACCATAGACCCAAAGGAAGCCCTGTCCCTGGAGGCCTTATCAACTTTGTAATGAGTGATAAAAGTATGAGGTTTAGACCAAGTGGCTGCAGCACAAATGTTAACAAGGGGCAATTTGGCTTGGAATGAAGATGTAGAAACTGCTCTGGTAGAATGAGCTTTAATCTTGTGTAGTAAGGGCATATTAGCAGCTGAATAGCCAAAGGTGATACAAGCAGAAAGCCATTTTTAAAGCGTTGTTTCAGCCACTGGTCTACCTTTTCTGGCTTCAGAGAAAGACACAGAGCTGGTCCAATTTTCTAACATCTTTTGTTCTGTCCAAATATCTGAGCTGTGAATGTCAAGGTTGTGCAGCATATACTCAAGTTTATTGGAATGGTTAGGGAAAAAGACTGGCAACTCGGTGACTTGGCTGATATTAGATTCTGAACAAACTTTGGGCAAAAAGGAGGGGTTTGTCCTAAGAGATACTCTATCAGCATGAAAACTCAAATGAGGGTTGATAGATAAGGCTTGAAGTTCTAACACACTGCGGGCAGAAGTAATGGCCACCAGAAATATGTTTTTCCATGATAAAAATTTAAGATCACAAAATGGTGCTGGTTCAAATGGGGGAAGCATTATACGAGATAGCATAAAGTTTAGATTCCAGGGAGAATGAGTTTTCACTGGAGGCCTCTTGAAAAGTTCCTTTGAGAAAGGCCTTGAACAACTTGTGGGACAATGTTTAGCCCGTCAACTCTGAGATGAAAGTTAGATAAGCAGCCAACTGGACCCGAACTGTAGCGGCTGCAGCTCCTTTATTAAAGACCATAGTCAAGAATTCTATTATGGATGTCAAGGAGGCTTGATAAGGATCAATGTTCTGTTTAGAGGCCCATATGGAGAAGCTCTTCCACTTACTAAGATATAATCTTCTAGTGGACGGCTTATGGGAAGACAAGAGGATCTGCCTTGTCTCATTTGAAAGGTTATGAAGCCTGGCTATGAGGGGAACTGGAGCAGCCAAGCTGTTAACTTCAGTAACTGCAAGGAGGGATGGAGGTCCCCCGACGGATGTGTAAGAAGGTCCGGAACTGGGTCCAGAATCCATGGCTCCTCCAAGAGATGATGAAGAAATGGGAACCAAATCTGCCAAGGCCAATGAGGGGCTATAAGAATGATAGTCCTTCCCAGTGACTTTGCTTTCTGTAGAAGTCTAGGTATTAGCGGGATTGGAGGAAATGCACAGAGGAGACCCGGGGGCCAATAGTGTACGAGTGCGTCTCTAGGGGGTTCTCCCGGAGGGGGAATCAGGGCAAAGTAGCTTCTGCATTTCGTGTTGATGTGACTGGCAAAAAAGATCGCAGAAAGGCTGGCCCCATTTGTGGAAATTCCTGTCTGCAATCTCTTGCTTGAGGGACCACTCATGCAGCAACAAGATTGCCCTGCACAGTTTGTCTGCTATCACATTGGATTTCCCTGGGACGTGCGTTGCCAACAGAAAGCGCTGGAAGGAGACAGCCCACTGCCAAACTGAGGGCTTTTTGGCAAAGGGGGTAAGACTTGGTCCTGCCTTGCTTGTTCAAGTAACAGACTACTGACATATTGTCTGTCTGAATTGCAATCGTCCCTAGAGGAAGTGTGTCCTGGAAGTACTGCAACACCAGAAGTACTGCTCTCATCTCCAGAACATTGATATGCAGATGTGACTCTTGAACCGTCCATGTGCCTTGGGCAGTCTTTCCCTGAAAATACCCCACCCACCCTATCAGGGAAGCATCCGTGGTCACAGTGGCTACTGGAGGGGGTAGTACAAAGGGGCATCCTATGGTTACATGAAGAGACGTCAACCTCCACTAGAGATGTCTCTTGCAAGAGTTCGTAATTAAAATCATGTGATTCATTGGAAGTTCCTGATAAGACCATTGAGTGAACAGCAGCCATTGAAGAATCCGCATATGCATCCTTGCTAATGGTATGGCCAAGATCGCTGCAGCCATCAAACCCAATACTTTTAAAACTTCTGCGGGTGGTGCTCTGTCTTTTGATACCAATGAGTTGACATGCTGGCGAAGAAGAAAGACTCTCTCGATTGGTAGTCGTAGAGTGGTGGTTGAAGTGTCTAACTCTGCCCCTATAAAAGACGATATGCTGCGATTGTGACAAGGCAGACTTTTCTGAGTTGATTGTAATGCCCAAGTGATTGCAGAATGTCAGGGTGTATATTCCCTTGCCTGAATCAGTTGATGCCTGGTGGTGGAGGTAAGGAGCCAACTGTCTAGGTACGGAAACACCTGCAATCCTAGACGCCTCAAGTGAGCCGTGACCACTGCGATGCATTTGGTGAACATTCTGGGGGCTGCAGTGAGACCAAAAGGCAGGGCTCGAAATTGATGATGATTGGCTCCCAGCCGGAAACGTAGATCTCTGGATGGCCTGGCCAGCGGCTGACTTACTCCCAGCAAATTACTTACAAATAGCATCTGACGCCATAGCCTACCCTGTCTCAATCTTGATCAACCGCCTCAATCTGGAAAATCTCTTATATTACCTCCACTGACACATCTAACTACAGACCCATAGCTATTCTGTCTCCACTAGCTAAAATCATGGAACGCCATGTCAACAGCAACTCATTACCCATCTTACTCAAACAACCTCCTGTCTAACACCCAGCATGGCTTCCGCCCCACCATAGCACAACCACTGCTCTCTCTCCTTTGTTGACTCAGTCAACCACAACCGCAATAATAAATTATCCTCCTCTCCGCTCTTTTCGACCTGTGAAAGCCTTGACATGGTCAATCACCAACAGTTGCTCCACACTTGAAACCTATCACCTTAGCAAATCAACCATAAGTTGGTTTATCTCTGGTAGAAAACAGGCAGTTCAGTGGCAAACCAGGCTATCAGACCTACTCCCCACTAACATCGGTGTTCCCAAGGATCTATACTTGGTCCCTTCTTTTCCATATTTATAAATGGTCTACACTCCATCATTCCCGAAGCCTCCTGCATTCAATATGCAGACGACTCCACCCTGATCTGCTCTGGCCTCTCACCAAACTAAAATGGTTCTCGGATCTAAAACTTTACTCAACCCAACCAAAACCAAATTACTTATATTTTTCCCCACCCCAATTACCTCTCAAGGAAAAGAACCTCCTAATACCAACAACCCAACCTTTCATGTGTCCTCCAACAATGGGACCATAATCGAACCTGTCTCTCACACCAAACTACTAGGGGTGACCATAGACCACAAGCTGAAATTTGATACTTATGTCAGCCTGACCATTAAGTCGGTAAACAAAAACTCGGGTCCATGTATAGAATAAAGAACTTCTTAACCCGCACCAAAAACACACAATTGCGGACCCCACTCTCTCCCACACTCTTTACGCCCCTCCGATATTCTCCTTCCTCAACAAGAGAGCTCAATAAACTATCTAAAACCTATAACCATATAGCCAGATTCATAACAGGTATGCCCTATCGCACCCATCACTGCCAAAATCTAAGGACACTGGAATGGCTAGAACTGCCCAACATTCTCAAACTTAACCAACTCACTGAGGCATTTAAAGCAATCAACCATCCAGACAAAACCCCTCACTGAACAAAATACTTACCCCCTATTCCAACCTTTTTCCCTCAGGTCATCAAAAGTCTACTAGTACAGACCATTAAATCTAACAACTCGGGGAGGTGCACTCTATGCCAATTCCATTTCACCAATTCAAAAACACCTCAAGGTTCTCTCTCCCCCCCAATATGTGCCCTTGCTCTAATCCAGATTAACAGCAAACATCCCAAGCACACCGAACCCTCTACCCAACCCAAAAACCTTAAGTCGACAATGTAGCTATGTTTAGCCATCTACACAAGTCTGTACCTCTTTAAACAATATGTATGACCTACTTGTTTACTTTATTCTGCCTATGAATGTTTGTCTAGTAACTTCTGTTCTTGAGTTTTTTCTCCCCGGGCCTCTACTGAAAATGGACATGTATCCAGCTAGACTAGCCCGGTCAACAAATGAAAAATAAATAAAAATAAATAAATAAAAATAAATGTGGTAGTACACATCTTTGACATATATCAAGCACATCCAATGGTCTCTCCCTAAAAAGGGAAGTATAGACTGTAGCGTGAGGATCCGGAACTTCTCTTTCTTGACAAATTGGTTGAGTCTGCTGAGGTCCAAAATTGGTCTCCAGTTCCCCATTTTCTTTGGAAACAAAGAATCTTGAGTCAGTTCCGGATCCTATTTGGCCTGCTGGGACTGGCTGGATGACTTTTTTCTAGCAACTTGCGAACCTCTATAGTTGCTTGTTCCCTGTAACTGGGTGGAATGTCCAAGATTCCCCTTGGGGGTGTGGGTGGAGTGGAGAATGGTATAAAATACCCTCTGGAAATAATACTTTGTACCCAGTTGTCATCTGTTATATCTCACCAGGCATCTGGGTACAAGGATAAGTGACCCCCGGACTGCCTCTAGAACAGGACAGTCGGGCCTCCTTTCAGGAGTGCTGATAGGGTTGACCAGAGAAGTGATCTGTCACCCTGGTGTTGCAGACCACCTCTGCCGCGAGGGCAGCGTCTTCCATTATTACCCCCTCCTCTGCCCCTAGAGGGGGGTTCACCACGTGTGTCCTGAAAGGCTCCTTGGGCTTTTCGGAACCACATTTTCCCTCCTATGGCCTTTGGCGTAAGGCAAAGTAGGGGTGGAAAAACAGACTCCGACGTCAGAGTCTTTCCCTCCTGCTCACACTTGGTGAGAGTTTCCTTTACTTTGGGCCCAAAGAGAGATGAGCCATCAAAAGGGGTGTTGACGAATGAAGACTTAAAGGGCTCCATGAAGGAACACAGGCGCATCCAGGAATGTCTTCCCCGCTGCCCTACTCGTCCCATCGGCTGCATATAGGAGCTGCATGGACGAGTTCACAATGGAATTTAGGGTAGCAAGCTGGGCGGCAACTTTGTCGGAAGCCCCTGCAGCTACAGTACCCTGAAGAGCACCTCCCAACTCCTTAAGGAGATCTCTTTGCAGTCTGGTGAAATGGGTCAAATAGTTCAGGGATCGGAGTGTAAAAGTCACTGAACTAAACATGCATTTCCCATATCAATCCATGATCCTGGACTCTGTTAGGAGGATGGATCAAAGAGGAAGTCTGACATTTTCTTCTTGGTGGCTGCCGCCACCACCATGGCATCAACAGGGACTCCCTTGGACAAAAAGGCTTTATCTACGGGGGCAGAAATGAACTTATTAGGCCTCCGAGGGACAGGTTCCATGGACTCTGGTGACTCCCACACCCTCCAAGAGACCAGCTGCATAATCTCATCGAAGGGCGGAGAAAGTACAGTTGTGTACCTACCATAAATGTAGATGTTAGTGTGTATTCACTGTTGCAGTCATTACACTTGGGTTATCCTGCTGGCAAGCTACCCACAGTCGGCCAGAATTCCAAAGTCTAGGTCTGGTGTTGCTTGCTGTCACCTCTTCCCTGACATCAGTGCGCCAGGGGTATAAAAGATGCAGCGGACGCCCTTTTCTTCAATTTTTCTTGCCCCAGATGTCAGGTGCCCCCAAATATGCTAAAAAATTATGCCAAGTAGCATGCATGTACTAAAATAAACATTTCCTTCATCTACAAGTAAATACACCACATAGGTTGTATAGAATAGAGAAGTACAGAAAAGTCCCAGCAAAGAAAAGGGGGATGGTGAGTGGGTAACCTGGACTGCAACAGTGAATACACTCGAACATCTACATTTATGGTAGGTACACAACTGTACTATTTTGTGTTTCACTGTTGCAGTCATTACACTTGGGTTGAATCCCAAAGCTGAGGTTGGGTGGCTAGGCCTAAATAGGATTAGGAGAGGCTACAAGGCCCTGCAGAACTGCAGTGGCAAAGCCTGCTCTGGATTTAGAGTAGAGAGGTAAATGGTAGTGCTTGGTGAACGTGTGCACTGAACTCTAGGTTGCAGCCTCTAGAATGTCTTTGGTTGGTACTCCTCTGAGGAAGGCTGCTGAAGTGGCTGCTGCTCTGGTTGAATGTGGCCTAATGCCCTTAGGCACTGATTTGCCATGTTGTGAATAGCAGAAAGGAATGCAGTGTCCTATCCATTTTGAAATAGTCTTCTTTGAGATAGGCTTTCCTTGTGATCCTGCAGCATAAGCTACAAACAGTTGCTCAGTTTTTCTGAAAGCTTTTGTTTTGTCCAAATAGAAGCGTAGCTGTCTGTGTATGTCCAAAGTGTGCAGAAGTCTCTCCCCTTTATTCTGGGGATTTGGATAAAATGTTGGCAAATGAATGGTTTGGTTAAGAGCCACACTGGATACTACCTTTGGTATAAATGTTGGGTTTGTCCTTAGAGAAACCCTGTCCTGATGAAAAATGAAAGGTTCACTGCCATTAATGCCTGTAACTCTGAGACTCTTCTTGCTGAAGTTATTGCTAGGAGCAGAACAGTTTTCCATGATAAGAATTTTATATCAGCTGTATTGGCTGGCTCAAAAGGAGGCAGTGTGAGTTTTTCTAAAACAAAATTGAGGTCCCATGTAGGTATCGGTGCTCTCCTTGGGGGTCTTATGTTTTTTGCCCCTCTGAGGTACTGTCTTAGTAGTGGATGAGAGAACATAAGAGGTTCCGTATTGTAATGAGCAGAAATGACAGAGGCATGGATCTTAATTGATGAGAAGGATAGGCCTTTGTCCAGCATCTCAGGTATTGTAAAATCTGAGGTATATTTGGAACAAGTGGTTCGAATCCTTGTGCCTGGTTCCAAGCACAGAATCTCTTCCATTTTTCTGCACAAGATTTCCTAGTTCTGGGCCTCCTGGCTTCTAAAATGACATCCATAACAGCTTTAGAGAGAGGTGTGGGCTGAGTGGCTATATTATCTGCCATGCAGCCAGATTTAAGGTTCTGAGTTGACTGTGCAGAATCTGATTGTTTTGTTGAGTCAGAAGATGAGGAATTTGAGGTAAAGCCCAGGCTGGGCCTTGAGACAAGCTCTTTAGGATTGGGTACCAATCATTTTCGGCTTCTCTTGTCTGACTTTTAGGAGCACCTTGGGAGGAAGAGGCAGTGGAGGAAAGGCATAAACTGTCAGTGTTTTCCAGCTGAATGATAGAGCATCCACTTTCCATGCTTGTGAGTGATAAGTTCTTGTGCAGAATCTCTGTAATTGGCAGTTGTGAGGGGAGGCAAAAAGATCTATGTCTGGGTATCCCCATGTCCTTGTTATCATGCTGAAGACCTGTGGATTTAGTTTCCATTCATGAGGATCCATGAGATTTCTGCTTAGTTCGTCTGCCAGAGTATTTTTCTTTCCTGGCAGGAATTGTGCCTGCAGATGTACTTGATAGGTCAGTGCTGTGTTCCACAAAGTCATGGCTTGCCTGCAGAAGGGGTAGGAACGTGTGCCCCCTTGCTTGTTTATGTACCACATAACTGTGGTATTGTCCATCTTTAGTAATAGTTGTTCTGGATGTAGTAGATCCTTGAAGGCTGTCAGGGTATGCTGTACAGCTAGCATCTCTTTTTGATTGATGTGAAGATGCATTTGTTCCTTGGGCCATGTTCCCTGAATACATTTTCCTGCCATGTGTGCCCCCCAGGCATAATCCGATGCATCTGTTGTTATTGTCTGCCTGGCTGTGGGTAAGGTGAAAGGCTGTCCCTTGTTGTGGTGACAGGCCAGTGCCCACCATTGAAACTCCTGTTGCAGGCAGGGAATAAGAGTTATTATTGTTTCCAGGCTGTGGCAATGTTGAGTCCAAACACCTTTTAGATACCATTGTAGTTTCCTCATATGCAGTCTTGCATATGGAATTAGTAGAATGCAGGATCCATGAAGCCCAGAGCCTGCAGAATTTTTCTTGCAGGGAGCTGGGTCTTTGTTGCCATCATTTGAAAGTAATGAGTCAGTTGCCTTTGCTTGTCTGGCGTGAGATAAGCCATCTGGGCAGTTGTATTTAAGCTTGCACCCACGAATATTGTCTCTTGAGAGGGCACTAGTTTTGACTTCTTTTCATTTACTGTGTACCCTAGGCAAATTAGTAATCTTTTTAAAAATGCCAGATGCTGTAGTAGAATGTCCTTGCTCTCTGCTTGAATAAGGCAGTCATCCAAGTAGGGATATATTTGAATTCCTTTTTGTCTGCAAAATGCAATTACTGATGCCAGGCATTTTGTGAAGACCCTGGGTGCAGTAGATAAGCCAAAGGGCAGTGCAGAGAATTGGTAATGCATTGAACCAGGTATGAATCTGAGGTATCTTCTGCAAGATTGTCTAATTGGGACATGCAGGTATGCCTCCTTGAGGTCCAAAGTAACTAGCCAAGCCTTCTTGCCCAGCATGGGTAGAAGTTGCTGCAGTGCTAACATTTTGAATTTTGGAACATCCAGGAAAGTATTTAGGATTGACAGGTCCAGTATTGGTCTCCAGGCTTTGTCCTTTCTGGGTACCAGGAAAGGTCTTGAGTAAAATCCTTGTCCTGTTCTTGCTGTGGTACTCTTTGAATAGCTCTCATGTCCATGAGAGGAGAAATTTGTTTTTGTGCCTCTGCCCATTGGTTTTGTGGCAGGTCTGGCATACCTTTTGATTTTGGAAGGGTCTGAAAGTGGAACCTGTAACCCTGAGAAACAATATTCAGTACCCATTTGTCCTGGGTGATCATGTGCCAATTTTGTGAGAAAAGTGCTAGCTTTCCCCCTAAGGGTGCTGCCAAAAGCTAAGTGCTTGGCATTTGTAGAGGGAAGTCATTGGGACTGCTTCCTATAAGGTTGTGATTTGTCTTCTCCTTTGGGGGCTGAAGCACCCCATTGTTTAGGTCTGTATGAGCCTTGGGGCTGAGATCTGCCTCTTTGTGGCCTGTCTGACACCGGAAAGGACCAATTTTTAGAAGGCCAGTTTCTGCTAAATCTAGGTGGCTGAACCTGTAAGAAATCATTTACTGTCTGCATTGATTTTGCTTTATCCTCCATTTTCTTTAACACCTCTTCTGCCTTAACACCAAACAAAGTATCATGCTGTAGTGGAGCATCCAATAATTTTATTTTAACATGATCAGGTAAACTTTGTTCTTTTAACCAAGCATGCCTTCGAATCACAGAGCCTGTAACTGCGGCTCTGCAAGAAGCCTCTAATGAATCAAAACCACATTGCAGAGTATGCTTTCCCACTTGTTCAGCTGCATGCAATAAATCCTGCATTCTGAGTTTGTAAGCATTTTCTGTTTTAACAAAGACATTAGGTATTGTTGATATTTAAGCATATGAAACTGGCAGTTTAAAGCCCTTACAGCTAAAGTAGCAGAAGTGCAAACTTTTTTTCCCCATCTATCCAGAGCTCTGGAATCCCTATCAGAAGGGACAGGTTTTTTTTCAGTGGAAGCCTTAACCCCTTTGGGACCCTGAGAAATTGTTTCTGGGTCAGCAGCAGGGTTTTTATAAAGAAATTTGAGAGAGTCTGGGACCCTGTAGTACCTGTCTGGCTTGACTGGTGCAGGGGGTAAAGAATCAGGAGACAAAATGGACTCAGAGAAAACATCATCAACGATATCAAGCACAGGGGCCTGTGCTGAGGCAATAAAAGAGTCTCTGCGCCTTTTCTTGGATTCTGAATAATCCTGGCTCTCCCAATGGAAATGTTCCCTCATAGTGTGCAAGGGTTCCCCAAAAGAGTAATCCTCAGGCGGAGAGGCTGAAGGTACAGATTCTTCTGCATCAGAGTCCTCATAGGGAGGGAGAGAATATCCCTGATCTGAAGAGGAATCAGAGGAAATAGAAACCTGGTCAGAGGAGTCATAGTCAGTGTCTTGCCTAGGCCTTTTATCAGGAGGGGGATGGGAACCCCTGATCAAAGTAATTAGGTCCTCAACCATTTTAAGCATCCGTTTCTTTGGCATGGATGACTGTCCAGGAGAATGCTATACTTGTTTTCTTGTCTTTAATTTTTTTTTTGACTTTGCCTTGGCTGCTGTAGTGGACTTAATAGTAAGCTGTGAAAGTCTGAAAACACCCTCAGAAGCCGATGCCTGTTCAGCGGCTCTGGACCCATCTGAGGGAATAGTTTCCGCAGGCCCAATACCTAGAGTTTCCAGAGGCCTAGGTGTCTCCACATGGGAGTCGAATGCGGCCTGTGGCTCTGAGGTAGTGGGTGTCAGGGGCTGCGAAAGTGCCTCACTGTGAACCAGCGACTGGCCTAGAAGAGGCTTCGTCATCGGTTCTGGACCTCGGATGCCTGTCCTTTACTTTGTCTTTGCGTTTATGAATTCCAGTCATCGGTTGTTCCGACAGCATTATGTAGTTAAATCTTCGGCCAAAGTAATGTAAAGCAAAATCAAACCGACGCTTAATAGTGCGTTGGTTGAATCTAGCACAAAACCGACAACTAGCAACGTCGTGGTCAGGGCTTCCCACAAGAAATACAATTATTAACTTTTACTGACATCGGTCTGGAGCAAGAAAAAGTTTCCCCAATGGGGTACTTAACTTTATTGAAGACTTCGGTTCTGAAATTCAGTTTCGAAAATCTCAGGAGTCAGCCGACCGGCACTTGGGAACTGCTTTTGCTTCGGGCACCGCGCGGCAAGAAAGACTGAAGAAAATGGCATTGGCTGCATCTTTTATAACCCCTGGCGCACTGACATCAGGGAAGAGGCGACAGCAACTGACGCCGGACCTAGACTTTGGAATTCTGGCTGACTGCGGGTAGCCTGCCAGCAGAATAACCCAAGTGTAATGACTGCAACAGTGAAACACGATGAACATCCCAAGAGGTGGAAGGTTGAGAACCGAAAACCTTCAGGAGAACTGACTCTTCCTCAGTAGGGCTTTTGGACTGCCAATCACCCCTCTGCCGAAGGATCTCTATTATCTCCGCAAAGGAGATATCCTCAGAGGGGGATCATGGGGACACTTCTGACTCATCCAAGTCAGTGTCAGATGTCAACTACTCCTGCGGGGAGTCCAAGTGTCTCCTCTTACACAATCTCTTCCTGGGTATCTCCTAAGTGGGAGCCTCTGGGGAGGTTTCAGAAGAGAAGGGGTGCCCTGTGGGGCTACCTGAGGCTCTGTCTCTATGCTTGGTCTGGACGATGGAGACAGAAGCGGGCACAGGCGCTTTGGGAGAAGAAGAGGCCAGACCTGGTGTCGAGGATGTCTTTGGGGACAATACACTCCTCATGGCTTTGAAGGCATCACGGCTCCCATGAGAAGGAGTGGACAGACCCTAAGGAACCACCAGCCCCTCCCACACAGAGGCCGTGGGCTCCAAGCCGGAGATAGGAGCTGAGCTCATCCGAGCAGAGGCCCCAAGTGGAAGAGTCAGCACCGACAAGTTGGTGTGACTATCCTCCCCGGACCAGACAGTGTCGGCCCCTAGAGTCCACGGTCGGCACCGAAGATGTCAGAGTAGATGGAACCGATTATACCGGAGCAAGTCTCTGCTCCAAAGGCTCCACAATCAGCAGATTGGCCCCCTCTGGCTCTGAAGATCAGGTATGGCTCAGTGGAGCAATCAAAGCTGAGGGGTGGTGGTCTTCGGTTCCGACGCTAGGGTTGCAGCAGACAATTTAGTAAGGCCTGGTGCCCGTAAGAGCTTCTGCAGCAATCGGTCCATATCCAAATCCTAGAGGCTGACAGAGGAGTGTACAGATGGTGCAGATTGAAGGAGTGGAGATACAGGTCTCTCAGAGACCTGCTCCAGAACTGTGGGCCAGCTCCGAAATGGACACACTCAGCTCCGAGGGCTGTGGAGTTGATATCCCGGAATCCTCCACTTTCTTTGACTTTTTCAAGTCTTTAGATGCCTTGGAGTGTGCTGAGGATTTAGAAGATTTAGAGGACTTGCTGGCCCCATCCTGGTCAAAGTTTCAGCAAAAGGATGCTTCAGCAAACCTCTATCCGCAAGCTTCCTTTTACTCTCCAAAAGAACCCTTGAAGAAAAGGAATGGCAAATACTGCACACCTCCTGCAAATGCACCACACCTAAACAATAAACGCACTGCACGTGCCCATCAGTAACAGATATCTTTTGCCCGCAGTCTGGACATTTCTTGAATCCAGACTTTGGGTGTTTGTCTTTATCCTTAGGACATACCAAGAAATAGCTTTAGGCTTAACACTAAAATACAAGCTGAAATAAACAAGAAACAGTCAGCTATACACAAAAAAACATGCCTATGATCTGGTAACAACCCTAAAAAAACAAGCAATTAACCAGATACTTAGAAAATACACACTCTAAACAATGGCCAAGGGCCAAACTGGTTAAATAGGTAACTATCTATCTATCTATATATCTAAATAATTAGAGAAATGACTAGGCCAAACACAAGGCCACTACACTAAGCTGAGCTAAACTATTTAGCAAGCACCGTAAGGGAAAGGGTAGCTTATAAAAAAAACTACAGAACTACTCTAAGTACTATCTTTAGAATAATAATGATATATATCCAGAAACAGAAGAAATAACTTGCAAAAAAAACACTTTTTTTTTGGCTCGAGCAACACTGGAACCTCTGAGATACGTGCCGTTGCAAACTAGATCTGAGGTAATTCCAGCAGTGCATCATGAGATAAGTGGATGGGTCTTGAGCTACTGGTAAACCTTGAGCTTTGCAAACGGCCATGTCGGAGCTGAAGGATCAGCTCCAAACCCATCAGTAAGGAATGAATGGCAAGATTGAACAACTTCGAAGACAAACCAAGAAAGTGTTCCGACAAATTCAGCAACAAAAAATATTAGATCCTAGACTCTCCGCTCAAGAAATCCTTAAATTTTAATGTCAACTTTAAGTGCGATAACAATAACAATACACTTTTCGTCAAGACTGTGTCTTAACTTCCTCAGAAATTTTAGAACAATGCCCCAAACCACTATTTAAAGTGTGCCTATATTAATTAATCAATAATCCATTTAATTACTTAAAGGCACATACATAAATTCACACACTGTTAGTTCTACATTCCCTTCAAAACATCTCATTAACTTTGTATACCCTCCTACAAAGTTAAACTCACTCGGACTTGCGTAAATTCGACATCAACTTTTACTCTATTAAAAAATCGTAAAATATAATATAATAAAATAATACGTGTATATGTATTAATTTTAACATTGATTTAAATTACTTTCACTGTTTAAAACTAATTAAATGTAAACAGTGATAGTAAATGTTAAAAATTAATAATTAACCAAATGTTCATAACAGTAGTTACCAAAGCATTAGCATAAATACAATAAAAACAATAATAATATATTTAATATATTTAATATAAATGCTTAAACATATTTAATATGTAATAAATGTAAATATTCACTATTAAAACCTAATATAAATATCAGATATAATAATAATAATATTTGAATTGGAAATAATCAGTTAATTCAGTTGATCAAAGTAAACAGAAGAAATATGAATACAGTACACAATTTACCTTTAGAAGTTAAAATCGTAAAGGGGAAAATTTTGAAAATATGCAAAAGCAAGTGTATCTTTTTTAACATAAAAAAATATATATATATATGTATGAAAATATATACATATATATACACACATAAACATGCCCCCACAAACTCAGTTGTGCAAATCTTGAACGCCATAAAGGGTTTATTTTACCCTATCATCCCTATCTAAAAACTCTTACAACCACCCAGTTTTAATGGTATTTAAGGTATAATGATCAGTTATACTAGTTTTTGCTAGTTCTTTACTTTACTGACATTCACCTAACTAAATTTTTTAACCTAAGTATACACATAATGGAAGTCATTTCATTAATGCCTGGATATTGACAGGCATTTACCCTGAGCTGCCATAGGAGTTCCTTCCTCTCCAATTTCAAAGATTCTGGTCCTCCTCTTTCATCTTTCTTCAATTAGTCGATGACTCTAAATTTAAATTCGTGGCCAACGAACTCGCTTGTATGCCTAGCTAAAGCATTCTCTAGTTTGTTCCTACTAATACAGTAAATGTGCTCGTAAATCCTCTCGCCAAGCTTTCTATCGGTTTTCCCGATATAGAAAGCTGGGCAACTTGTGCATTTAGCTAAATATACTACTTGTTTACTGTTACAGTTAAACTTCCCATTGGACTTGTTATTATATTTTCATACATATATATATATATATATATATATATATATATATATATATATATATTTTTTTTTTTTTTTTTAATGTTAAAAAAGATACACTTGCTTTTGCATATTTTTGCATTTTTTCAAAATTTTCCCCTTTACGATTTTAACTTCTAAAGGTAAATTGTGTACTGTATTCATATTTATTCTGTTTACTTTGATCAACTGAATGAACTGATTATTTCCAATTCAAATATTATTATTATTATATTTGATATGTATATTAGGTTTTAATAGTGAATATTTACATTTATTACATATTAAATATGTTTAAGCATTTATATTAAATATATTATTATTGTTTTTATTGTATTTATGCTAATGCTTTGGTAACTACTGTTATGAACATTTGGTTAATTATTAATTTTTAACATTTACGATCACTGTTTACATTTAATTAGTTTTAAACAGTGAAAGTAATTTAAACCAATGTTAAAATTAATACATATACACGTATTATTTTATTATATTATATTTTACGATTTTTTAATAGAGTAAAAGTTGATGTCGAGTTTACGCAAGTCCGAGTGAGTTTAACTTTGTAGGAGGGTATACAAAGTTAATGAGATGTTTTGAAGGGAATGTAGAACTAACAGTGTGTGAATTTATGTATGTGCCTTTAAGTAATTAAATGGATTATTGATTAATTAATATAGGCACACTTTAAATAGTGGTTTGGGGCATTGTTCTAAAATTTCTAAAATTTCTGAGGAAGTTAAGACACAGTCTTGACGAAAAGTGTATTGTTATTGTTATCGCACTTAAAGTTGACATTAAAATTTAAGGATTTCTTGAGCAGAGAGTCTAGGATCTGATATTTTTTGTTGCTGAGATTGAACAACTTCACATCAGATATTACAGTGGTCCGTGAAAAGACCAAAGTAGCATGGATCATTGAAATTGCTACACACATTGACTACAGTGTTTTGCATACAGAGAGAGAGAGAGAGTAATAAAATATCAGGAATTTTCAGGCTGAAACGACAGCAATGAGGAAGATACCCAGACAGTTTCAATAGTAGTAGGAGCAACAGGTCTTAAAAAATAATTTACAATCATATTTAGATATGGTACCACTACATGCAACTCCGTACGAATTGTAGGAGCCATTACTGGGCACACTGCAGGTGCTGTAAAGAGCTGACATCAGATTGAAACAATATTAATTTCATGATCTTTAATCATACTTTCACTTAGGAATGGGGTCCATTCCCATCATGGTATTAGAAACGTACAAGATTTGGAGAGAGGAAAAAAAAAAGGCAGCATCCCTGGTGGCTCATTGCTGTGGTGTACCTAGCTCCGAAAGGTGCAGTGAAGACCTGTTCTTCAGTAACAGTGGGGGGATAAGTGGTGGAGGATATTTCCTGGAGAGTAACTAGTCATCTTCGAGGCATACGGACTTGTCTTCTGCTTGTATCTTATTACGCTTATGTAAAACTCTTTCCTTGGACTTTGGTAACTACTTTACCAATGAAATGTTTGTCAAGGCTTTTCTCTCTATAGTATAAGCTTGAGAGATATGCCTTCAATTATAACTGAAATTAAATCACATGAAATTAATTGCTTTTATTGCATATATATTCCTATACACCAGTCATTTTTCCTAATTAGAACTAGCCAGTACAACTTTATACATAAGTAAACAGACATTTCATGTGAAATTGTATTTTCATTTATTTTACAAAACAGACAAGCAGACACAGTCAGTTCTGACAGTTTAATGATACATCTAGGCATAAATAGCCATTTGTGATATAATGCAACAGTTTAATGATACATCTAGGCATAAATAGCCATTTGTGATATAATGCAACAGTTTTATAGTGAAACAGTAAATTGCAAGTGAGAGCAAGTGTGATATTTTATTGCAAAGAGAATTTGCTCATGAACCACAACAACGCAAGACTTCTATATAATACACTCATTACAACAGCATTCTGGAGGCAGAAATCTACCACGGAAGGGCTCCAGTTTCCAATCTTCACAGAGTGGTTGGTCACAAAGCTTCGGAAGGGATGAGGGAGAATATTATGGCTTCTAAAGGGAAAACAACGGAGAAGTTTTAAAAGGTACTTAACTTTATCGGATCCTGTTAGACCGCATACAAATAATAAACCATTGTGTTCCTCGACGCAAAGACAGGCTAATGTATTTGAGGTTAATGGGTTTGAGACTGGGACTAATAATGGCATACAACACAAATTTGGAGCACTTTTAGCTCAGAATTACAATTTTCAAAACTTGTCACATACTAAATGTAGAGCTGACAACACTGAACAGCAGCATTTTGGTTCTTTGAGAGATGTGACTTTTCTTGGAGAAAAGGTTATTCAAATTTAAATGTTTGCAGAGAGACAACTGTGTATTTAAATGAGTGTATTAACTTGAAAGTGATTCCATAAGGATTAGGGGTGTTCAAATTCCCTTTTGGTATTAGTTATGATGAAAGAATTACAAGTGCTTTTGCGGCTATGTTTGACAAATGGGGACTAGAATTTTTAAATAAAGTTGTATTTTAAAACAAACCGCCAAAAGAAAAGATGAGTAAAGAATCAGAGGAATTCAATGAAAAAATTTTAAAAGATTTCCTTTTTTTTTTTTTTTTTTTTTTTACAATATCATGAACTACACAATAAAGTTATGGAAAGGGTTGAGAGGTGTTAATATTCCACAAGAAAAAGCGTAAACTAGACAGGGATATCAAACAAAAAGTACAGTTTGTACACTTAGTGTATTCACTGTTGCAGTCATCACATTTGGGTTATCTGTCTGCAGGTAGCCCTCAGCCAGCCTGAATACCAGAGTCTTCAGATTTCTGTGTCGGATGCTGTCGCTTCTTCCATGACGTCAGGTCGGCAGGGGTATAAAACATGCAGCTGATGCCATTTCATCAGTTTTTCTTGCCTAAGATGTCAGGTGCCCCATAATAGGAAACAATTAAATGGTATGGTAAAACCCCCATCAAAAAGCAAATACACAAGAAAAAATAGACATACCAACCATAAGGAGAGGTAGAGCCAGGAGAAGTCAGGGGGCCGGAGGGAGGGTAACCAGGACTGCAACAGTGAATACACTATAACATCTACATTTATGGTAAATGTACACAACTGTACTATGTTCTTCATGTTTCACTGTTGCAGACATCACATTTGGGTTGATTCCCGAAGCTAAGGAACGGAGGAGGAAGTTAAAGAGCATTAGGGCCAGCTATTAATCCCTGCATGACTGCAGTGGCAAATCCAGCTCTGGATTTAGAAAAGATAGGCAAGTGATAATGCTTGGTGAGAGTATGTACACAGCTCCAGGTAGCAGCTTCTAGGATGTCTCTGGTAGGGACCCCTCTGAGAAATGCTGCAGAGGTAGATGCAGCCCTGGTGGAATGTGATCTTATCCCCCTGTGGGGTAGGTTTTCCATGGGGCTTGCAGCAGAAATTAATGCAATGGGCTATCCATTTGGAAATGGTTTGCTTTGAAATAGCTTTCCCCTCAGCGCCTGAAGCAAAGCTAACTAGCAGCTGCTCAGATTTTCTAGTAGGCTTAGTCCTGTACAAATAGAATCTAAGTTGTCTGTGCACATCCAGAGAGTGCAGAATTCATTCCCCTTTGTTTTGTGGATTACGGAAAAAAGTAGGCAAATGTACTGATTTTGGGCCACAGAAGACACCACCTTAGGCATAAAGAAAGGGTTAGTTCTGAGGAAAACCCTGTCCGCATAGAAGAAAATGAAGGGTTCCACTGCCATGAGGGCCTGTAAATCAGACACTCTTCTTGCTGAAGTGATGGCTAGAAGGAAGGCTGTTTTCCAAGAAAGGAAGGCTGTTTTCAATCAAAGTACT